>NC_056743.1:720049727-720054727 GCF_019279795.1 Protopterus annectens | reverse complement strand
TCCTTCTGACCTTCTCTGTATTTCTCCATTAACACTCTCAGTGCAAACATTGCATCTGTAGTGCTCTTGCCTGGCATGAAACCATACTGCTGATCACTAATCATCACCTCCCTTCTTAACCTAGCTTCTACTACTCTTTCCCATAACTTCAAGCTGTGACTGATCAATTTTATCCCTCTGTAGTTACTGCAGCTCTGCACATCACCCTTATTCTTAAAGATAGGTACCAAAACACTTTTTCTCCACTCCTCAGGCATCCTCTGACTTTCCAAAATTTCATTAAACAATCTAGTTAAAAATTCCACTGCCATTTCTCCTAAGCACCTCCTCCATGCTTCCATTGGGATGTCATCTGGGCCAACAGCCTTTCCATTCTTCATCCTCTTCATAGCTGTCCTTACTTCCTCCTTGCTAATCTGTTTCACTTCCTGATTCACTATCCCTACATCATCCAACCTTCTCTCTCTCTCATTCTCTTCATTCATCAGCCTCTCAAAATACTCTTTCCATCTACTCAACACACTCTCCTCACTTGTGAATACCTTTCCCTCACTATCCTTAATCACCCTTACTTGCTGCACATCTTTCCCAGCTCTGTCCCTCTGTCTAGCCAATTGGTACAGGTCCTTTTCTCCCTCTTTAGTGTCCAATCTCTCATACAACTCTCCATACGCCTTATCCTTAGCTTTCGCCACCTCTCTCTTTGCCATGCGCCTCATCTCCTTATACTCATGTCTACTTTCTTCATCTCTTTGATAATCCCACTTCTTCTTCGCCAGCCTCTTCCTCTGTATACTCTCCTGTGCTTCCTCATTCCAACACCAGGTCCCCTTGTCCTCCTTCCTCTGTCCAGATGTCACACCAAGCACCTTTCTAGCAGTCTCCCTTACTAGTTCTGCCGTAGTTACCCAGCTATTCGGTAACTCTCCACTGCCTCCCAGTGCCTGTCTTAACTCTTCCCTAAACTCCACTTCACAATCACCCTTTTTTAACTTCCACCATTTAATCCTTGGCACTGCTTTCATACTCCTCCTCCTCTTCTTGATCACCAACACCATCCTACAGACCACCATTCTATGCTGCTTAACTACACTTTCCCCTGCCACCACTTTACAGTCTCCAATCTCCTTCAGACTGGCCCTCCTACATAGGATATAATCCACCTGTATGCATCTTCCTCCACTCTTGTACGTCACCCTATGCTCCTCCCTCTTCTTAAAATACGTATTCATATACGTATATCTATATATATATATATGTATATATATATATATATATATATATATATATGTGTGTGTGTATCTATATATATATATCTATCTATCTATATATCTATATATATATATATATATATATATATATAGATACACACACACACACACACACACACACACACACACACACACACACACTACACACACTAGTTATTTACTGTCAGGGAAAGCACAATCATTTTGATACAAAAACAATTTAAACAAACTAGAACAGTATTCACATGATATTTTAGAAACTAAACAATTTCCATTATACATTGTACCCCAATTTATATTTAAAAGTGAATGCTAATTAACCACAGCAGACATTGTACCCATTGTAAATCAAATATTACTTGATTCAGTAAATCTGTCGGCACACACAAAGCTCAATTATAAAAATAGCAACTGAAAAACTGTAAAAACGTCACCAGTTACAATGTAGCTGACAATGATCTCAAATATCCTTTCCTTGTGGTCTAAGAATACAAATGACTACATGAACTGCAATGACATAAATATGGATTGACTGCATGTTGTATCAGACACACATCCTTAAAATTGAATTATGGAGCAAATTTATACTGCCCCAGGTAGGCTTAAGGTGAAAAAATTTCATATAGACCTTTTCTGCCTTGATATTGGGCGACACAGTCGCACTGATGAGCAGGTGTGTGTTAGAGCAAATTCCACTTAAGTGTTTATCATTATTTCAAAAGCATGGACTGCAATCGCACATTATTTTTATTATTGCATTATTGTAGCGATCATGTTACAACTTTAAAATTAGGGGAGTTTCTCTTTGAAACATTTTAAGTGCAAGACTAATACATTAATGTTTCTCACGCTTGAAAAAGCATTAATTGCTGTACATTTCAGTTAACTAATTCTCTGCTAAAGTGCATGGCATGACTTTCTAACAAAAAAAAAATGAACAAATGGTTTGGTAAAAAAAAATAAATTGATATTACGGTTAAAGTAGTGTAAGTGTACTGTTTTACCACAAGGTTCAGTACTGTTACACAACAATGACAACACCAGGAAAAAAAAAAACTTTTGGACTACATAGAAAGCAAGCAATAATGCCCAACAGGGTGTATGTTATCATGGAAATAATGCCTGACCAGGGGCCCGTCACCAAGGGCCTCTACACCCTTGGAAGGGCATTATTTCCGCAAAAGCATGCACCATAGAAGTACATTATTGTGCTTAGAGAATAATCTGTCTGCAAAATTATTGTGTTTCACTTACTTATTTTTTTAATTACTGTATTATTTTTATATATATTTTTGATGTAAAATAGTTAATCCAACTAATGTTTCAAACTTGCTGTAGTATATATAAATGGTGTCGGATAGAAGCATTTTGCATCCAAAATATGACATTTAAAAAATATCCAGTTATTTATTTATTTATTAATTTTTTTGGTTCCTTACTCCTAAAATGTTTGGTTTGTTGCTAGTCATTGGGGATTAAAGTCACTAAATAATGACATACATTTGAGTTTCAGACTTTATTTCCTTCAAAAAACATATGCTAAGACATATCCTTTTATTTAAGCAACGTTGTAATTGTATAACAGCAATAATTAAAATCTGTTCCTATTTTTGAGCCTTTGTCCTCCCACCCTTTATTTTAGGCATTATTCTGATTTCTTCAACTAAGAGGTCAAGAGGTATGCAAATCTCTTACTGCTCCTGCCAGTAATTCATCTCACTCACACACACATACACATACACATACACACACACTCTTTTGCTTTTATGCATGCAAACACATATTTACTCACACATGCAGACAGAAACATAAACACACACACACACACACACATACTTTTTGTGCTTCATTTATTTTATACACATACATACATATATATATATATATATATATATATATATATATATATATATATATATATACAAAAAGTCATTGTTTTAAAAATTATTTGTCTTTTAGTCTATTCTTCTTGTCTTGTGTTCTCCATTCATTTTCTCTGCTGGACACTTTAAAGAAAACCCACTTCAGTCCATTTCTTCTGTTTGATCTAAGATTTTGTTAGATGTTAAGTAAGATATAACTGCATCCAATGTGTCAAATGTTTGGCACCTTCAGAAAAGATTTTAAATCTTGCAGGGAATAAAAAGTGAACTTTATATTAGTTTTTCAGTTCTTTTATTAAGGGTTCTTTTCTTGTAGAAATTACTATTGATAAGTATTTGTTGTCAAATCTTATGATATTTTTCTTATATTTAACAGATGAATTTGACCATGCAGTTTTCAAAACTAACTCTTTATCCTAGGAAGAGAAAAACTTCACTATTATTGAGCCTGGCTTTCCATTTACTTTGTTAGAAGATGAAGGAACTGCCAATGATCTATGAGCTCTTTCAATTCCTTAGGCAAGGGACTCGAGAAAATTTGACATACTTGGAAGCCAATATGTAAGAAAACATACAATATTGTCCCCTTCAGTATTTTCTGGTAAACCATAGATACACAGATTGTTCCTTCTGGACCTGTTTTCTAGGTCATCAATTTTATTTAGTAGAGAAGTATTTTATTTTGAGAGGAAATTAATCTGAAGTTCTTGTTCAGAAATTCTGCATTTCATTTCATTTAATGACTCTTTCATGCCAGCAATCTTTTTTATGTTGCATTATTATTTGCTGTAACTGCTCCATTTGTTTTGTACATTTCTCTTTAAAGGAATCAAGTTTATTGTCCATCTTATAAAACTTTAAAGATATATGTCCTGCATAGTAGATAATAAAGATTGTAGTTCCTTTTTCATTGTCAGTCCTGTGAACTGCTCTTTGACTAACACATCTTGAGGAAAAGTTAGAGCCCCTACTGAGAAGACTTTGACAGAAAAAATATTGAATTAAGGTAAAATAGTCCAATGTAGACTTCAAGAACTGTAGTAGATGTGACTCTATTAATTTAGTAAGTCTACAAATCTAGATTTGTGAAAATTTCTCTCATAAATATAACTTAGATTGCAGAGCAACCTGTCAGCATCCTGGCCATGCCCTCAATAAGCATCTTTGTTCTCCACATTTAAATATCAGATACATTTTTCAACAAAGGCCTTCTTCCTAGTATCTGGAAAAACGCCTTATTGTATCACTTCAAGCCTAATTACATGAAACAGTTATTGTCTTCTAGTTCTTTTGTCTCTCTTACCAGCATTTCTTGAAAAATATGTCAGTCCACAAAAAATTCAGCATTTAAACAGCTGCAACGTTTTAGGGCTAACTATGACAATGAAAATACCTACTGGATGCTGTGCAGTACATCCTTTGTCAACTAGAACATGGTTGAATTGTTGGATCTGCCTTTTTGAACCTCTTTACAGTATTTAGTACTGTGCAGTGCTTCTCATGACCTTTGGCAATTATGGCCTCTCTCTCGGTGCCATTAAACCCATCAGAGAAACAGAATGATGCTGTCTTGCACCTACCACCTGTTGGATTCTTTTGGTTCACAGGATAAGGGACCCTCTTTTTTGCTATCTTTTTAAATAACATGGTCTACCCTTGTGAAGAAGCAAAACTGGTCCAATACATGTGTGACTCTGCAGTCTATCTTGTACATAATTCAGTTACCATGGTCAATGCCAAACTGTGGCTCAGCTTTGATTCCCTGCAATTATAGCTTTACAACATGGAACTTCATCCTAACACTTCTAGAACTATAGCAATGCTTTTCTCAAGTCCAAACCTTTGTCATTGTAAAGATGATTCCAGT
>NC_056743.1:719899727-720044727 GCF_019279795.1 Protopterus annectens | reverse complement strand
GAGCACACAATTGAGTCTGTTTGACTTCACTATAAAAACATGCATTGGTTACACAAGTTATTAGATCTGATGAAGCGTACGATGTAGGTACGCGAAAGCGCTCATCTGTTTTATTTTATTCCTGCACTCTTATTAAATATTTTTACTAAAGCTCGTGGCAGTCCAACTTGGTTTTTTGATTTCACTTCATATATATATGTGTGTGTGTATATATGTGTGTTGGACATGTTGCAACACTATCACATGAAGTATTTTATGAAGTCATTCTTTGAGAAACCACCCAGTTTAATCCATGGTCTGGTATGAAAATATCATATGCTTTATATGACTGTCAAATGACTCTTTCAC
Organism: Protopterus annectens; assembly: GCF_019279795.1. Taxonomy (NCBI): domain Eukaryota; kingdom Metazoa; phylum Chordata; order Ceratodontiformes; family Protopteridae; genus Protopterus; species Protopterus annectens. Next base: position 720,044,379 of record NC_056743.1, on the reverse strand, counting down.
AATAGCCACACCAGAGTTACATAATGTCTATTAAATAGACAGAAGAATGTTTCTTTATCTGTGTCATCCTTAGTCACCCTGTCCCTAAGGCCTCTTGAACTGTACAGTCTGAAACAAGATGAATGACTGCACCTGGGGCAGACAGCACAACTACTGGTGGTACAGTGTTTGACAGCATGCTACCTGGAAATTTTGAGAAGTCACATAAAATATTGCCATACATTCTGGATATCATTCCAGATACCTGGCACAGCCTGGTGTGAGTACGTGTGTTTGTGTGTCAGCTCAGTAAATCAGTTTAGCTAAAAGAATAATGTTCATTTACATAGCCTATACCATATGTCAGTCGTGAGCTAATTTCTGTGAAGGGTTTAGAATAGCTTTGACATTATCATGCCAATTTTCCCTTGCAGTTAATGAGAGTCTAAAGTATACATTAAAATTCAAGGGAAAACATGGGAGCCAAAAAAAAATATAACTAATCATAGAATCAGCATTACCTGTAAGAGCATCAAAAATACACAATCAACATATCACGTCATCAGCTGTAACAAAAATGGTGGGGTGGCTAACCTACTGCATCTCCACATCCCTTAACTCTAAAATTGCATAACCTGAGGGTAAAGCGAAATTTCTCCACATTGTCATTGTGTTAAGAAGGACTTTGTCAATGGAACATCAATTGATGAAACAATTTTTTTGATTCTCGTTTTGTTTTGAAAGGTTTCAAGTATCAGCAGGAAACCCATCAAAAGATTTTGTGTATTTTAAATGTTGAATATTTTTTTGACCTGTTGTGGTCCCCATCTTGTCATTGTTCTGATAGGTTCCATAGAAATCAATTTTCTTTAAATAAATTGTATTGAGGAAAAACATCAGTCATAAAAATAACAGCACAACATGCAACATCAAAAATATTCAGAAGATTCATAAATATTCATGGAACACAAAGCAAAGAGTTACATCCTAACAACAACTACAACAAAAATGCTCATCATAAGTGGCCTAGAATTTCTATCATTCTGTGATAATTTCAGTCTGGCTAAGTAGCTATGAATGTCTTTACAGAGATGTCAGGTAAGACCATTTTCCAGTATTTGAATATAACTGCATTTATGATCAGAGAAACTTGTTTAAGCTAGTTAGTTAGATTCATGCAAAGGCTATACCTTGAATCACATAAGACAAGGACCCAAAAAGTGATGTCTTCAAGGGGAAAAAGGGAAGCTTTTGTCAGAGTACTTGCATCGCTACCTGTTCTTTCCCATAAAACATTTCTTTCTCACAGTCCCATGACATGTTTGAGTAATCAGCTCTCGAACAGTGATCATCACCCTGACGTCTACTATTCAACATTTTGACATTTTTGCCAAAATGTAGCCTTTTGCCAAAGCTAGAGAAGTGAAAAGTGTCTCATAGATATCCATTGAACCAAAACAAGAACTCCATTTCATTGTTATTTTGAAAAGGTAGGCGAGTTCTACTTCAAACTTTTTTTTAATAAACCATGGAAAGCACTTTCCCGCGAGGAATAGTCAGGCTTCTTCCTGATTTATCTATGTACCTAGCAGACTGAGGGAGAAGTTGAAACTTCCCATTCAAACTTTTCAGTTACATGTATAGCCACCTTTGCAAGTGTGCCTCTCATTAAGGACAAAAAAGAGAATTTAGGGCAATGCTTTCCAGGGTTACATGCCTATTATGCATTTGGATCCACTTGCAACTGTAAGGAAGTATCTGTATTTATTCCTAACCCCATTGTCTTTCACCTGATATTACATGATACAAATCTGGAATTGGTTGAAGTCTTAGTTGCACTCAGTAAAATTAATGGTCACATTATTGGCAGTTCTATATCTCTATCTATGACCCTGTTGGAGCATGCATTAATTAGTTACAAAAGTTAACAATTAAAACCAGTACCTTTCGTATGGGTGACTTTAATTATCCCCACATAAATTGACAAACATTTGCTACTAGCAAGAAATGGAGATTTCTGGAAATCATAAAAGCCAGTACACTTGACCAAATTACCCCCCCCCCCCCCCACACACACACACACACGCAGTCACCAGTAGTGCTAATTTCTTGATCTTGTACTCACAAATTTTACTCCCATTTATATCATCATGCTTGTTATCATTATCAAATCTGACCATCTCCCTGTCATCATCTCTAGGAAACCCTTCTTTGTTGACACAGTAACTCCACATTCAGGGATTACTCCAAAGCCAGTCATTTACTCCTCACTGATCTTATTGAAAATCATAGATGGTAAAACATATCAAACCACAGTAAGCCTTGAAACAGAGGCTGCTGCCTGCTACTCTGAATTGTATTCCTTCTTGGACAGTTACACTGAAGGTTCTGTACCAACCCGGTGAAAGTGTAATGGTAAATTTAAAACGAAACCTAGTTGGTAGAGCTACCATATCAACAAACTCTGTAATAAAAGTATTAAGCTCCTGGCCATCAATAAAAGATCTTTACTGCATCATTATAAAAGAGATTAAATCTGTTAAGTCTCTCAAATTTACCTTTAGGAAATGTAAGTTCAGCTATGAACTTATTTATGGTTGTAACTAATTCAAAATGGGTTAATCTGTTCATAGGTGAATACTAGGCTAAATACGTTTGTGGGCCATTTTGATCCCAGATGATTATCCCAATAGTTCAAATTACCCTTTCCTACACTACTTATCTGGACCTTGACAATGCCTTTCATGCTATTCTCCATGCTGGAATCATTCATCTGACTCAATATTAATCCCTATCTAGTTTGTTGAATTGGTAACTGTGTGCCTGACAGACACCACATAGTTAAAATTGGGGTATTTGCTCTACACATAAAAAATGTCACCACTGGTTTCCCACAAGGCTCTATCATGAGTCTCTTTTTCTTAAGTATGGTTCTGTGACATAAAATATAATATTAAGGGACTGCAGATAACCAAGTAAGAAAAATGACTGGAAACTGGAGGAAGTTATTAAATCCCATTCTGGCACTCAGATTCTCCAGCAAAGGCTGGGCCAAATAAATACTAATTATGTTAATCATGGGTGCTTAACCCTAAATCGTAAATACAGTACTTTCTTCTGCTAAATCTAGCATCACTACTGTTTACCATATAGATAACATTCCATTTAAAGTTGATACAGTCAGTGACTTGGGTATGTATACTGATAACAGATTTCCCTTTCCGCACCATGTCTCTGTGGTGGTTAAAAAATCCTTCTACCTTGCACAAGTTATCCTTCATTATATCTCCTCAAAGAACAAAGAAATTACAGTCCTACTTATTTATGCCTTATTAGGATCATCATTGAATATAATGTACCCTTTAGCATGTACTTTGCTATGTACCTACATTAGCTTGAGAGACATCAACACTTCCTTACCAAAAAAGATCTCGGGTTTCAATACCCTAAGCTATGCTGATAGACTAAAGGCCCTGTCTCTGTACTCAATATCATTCAGACTGCTGAAGGGTGATTTCTCCTATGCTTTATATTCTATAAATGACCCACAACTTTTTGAACTCCTTCAACTAAATAGAACCGGGCAAAGAGCAAAAATCTGTTTTAGAGACGTAAACCTATACTACTCATCAGCAACATCAGATGGCATGATGGGTAACTAACCCAACATTTCCCCCATTTCTGGAATAGGGTGTCCTTACCTATCAACCATAGTACTTCCTTAGCAAGCGTTAAAACTAGTCTGTATGACTGCATGTGTTATTACAAATTTATAGAATTTGACAACCAATTTGTAAAATCTGCAAACCTCTTAGGTGGTATGACTGTTCTACTTCCCAAAGGAATTCCCTAATGCATGTGATGTTGTAGAACAAGCATTCTAAGAGTCTTGACCAGACAAAACAAGCAGTAAAGGAGGCAGTGTGTGGCCACAATGGGATACTTTGGACACAGGGTAGGAGCAATAATTGTTTGTAACCACCTGAATTACTGCTAGTGTATAAAAAGGAGGTCAGCATGTCAAGATGAAAGGGCTTGATATGTAAAAGTTGTACAAAGCTTCCCATAATAATTCCCAGTATAAAGAATCAAAGGCTTTGTAAAACTCGGTAAAAAGAGCTACAACAAGGGTAGTTAAGAAATAAAACAGCTGTTTGATATTTAAGAAGGCACTTTTAAATCACTGCCACCCTGACTCCATTTTTCTGTTGGCTGTACCAGTTTTAGGGCAATTTTCCCAAACTTGCCATAAGGATTTGGGCATATATATTTTTATTGCCATGGGAAAGCAAGAAATGGGTGAGGAATCTATAGTCTCCTTACCTTCCTAGGGAAACGATACACCTATAGAATATATAACTATTTTTACCTCTTCCCTTTCTTGAAACACCCTCGGAAGTTATCCTCCTATAACATTCTTAAATCTTTTATAAAAAAAAAAAAAAAAATGAAATGTTGTTGGGGCCAGGATCCTTATCTGCCTTTAATGAATTAATCTCCCAGATTGTGTTTAGGCTACTTAACATTTTTACATCTTTTTTAGTAATTTAAGGGCACTGAATTTTCTTGATGAAGTCTTCCCATGCCTTAAGGTTAGAAGTTTTAGCACTCAGACACAATTTCCTATAATAGTTGCACATGACATCACCAGTAACCAAGGAGGAAAATAATCCCCTCCCTCTCATCTTTCAGACACATAACAATCTCACTCATCTACGTTCTTTTAAGACTGAACTCTAATTTAGGTGACTTAATACATTTAGCCCAGTAAAACTGATTAATCCTTTCCCATTTAGATCGTATTAGCAAGTATTCTAATGCCTTATACTGTATTTTTTATTGTAGATAAATTGGGTCAGCATAAAAGGATCCTTCCTTTGATTTGATTTGTTTTGAATTGAGCTTCAAGAAAGGCAATGTAATGTTCTGTCTTGGCTAACTCCTTTTACACAGAGCCTGAACTACCCTAATTTATATGCTTAATTGTGCCCCCTGAAAATGACGTTTCTCGGTGACCCCACAACTCAGTCAACCTTCAGCATTCCCTTCACAAATTGGTTACCGGGTGTTGTAGGCATAGAAAAAAAAACACTGAGACAGAGACCCAGCCCATTCAGAAATGTGAATAACAAGATATGTATAAGTTTATATCTGCACATGTGTATTGTACACCTGACCACTCCAAATCTTCATTAGAACTAACAAGCCCCCATAAATTACTATCCACATTCTAAAAGTAAATGGCATTTTTGACTACAATGTGCCTCTGTCCTCTGGGAAATCTTGTTCACATGGAACCATATTTGTGTGTCAGGCTCTTGAAAAAATACAGTAATAAAACTAAAAAAATTAAAGCAGTGATGTTTGTTAAAAGACTACACTTATCTCCAAAAACATTATTAATCAATAAAAATATATGCCCAAATCCTTGTGGCAAGTTTGGGAAAATTGCCCTAAAACTGGTACAGCCAACAGAAAAATGGATCAGTGCTGGTAAGGAGACAAAAAAATTAACAAAATGAGAAAGAGTTGAATGCTTGGTTCTATCACAGTTCTGAGGAAAGTGTAGGATACTCTCATTACATAGACAGATGTTCTAACATACTCTTCTCCATATTAGCCACCCTTCTCCTACTGCTGTAATAAGTAATGCATCAGTAAAAATTCCTGGACTAGGGGCTATTTGCTTCACTGACTCAATCACTATGAAACCAGACACACTGCTCACATACATAGCTTAAAATAGTATACCTGGTGATGGCCCATAACATAATTAAGCACTGCATTAGGATTCCCTGGAAATAAAATGGGTGACTAAAAGACATCGTATTAGATACTGTGTCATTGCAGATCTGGGAATAAGTACTGGGGCATTAAGATAAAAAAGCAGAATGGGAATCTGTGGCAAGTATATTTCTAAAACCTCACAGAGCAACCAGACTCACCAGAAGTAGGTCTACATACTTTGTCCCTTTAAATCACTGGGTTATTTGAAATAAAGGAACAGCTCTGGATAAAGAACAGTCTTAAAGTCTGGACTGAGTTACCAAATAGCAAAAGCTTATTCTTCATTAAATGCCTTACAAAAAGAGATTTAACTGTGAGTACATTTATCCCAAGGATGTCTAACTAAAATTCCTTGCCAGAAGCTAAGAATCTGCATAATTGCAGGAAGGACATCCTGTTACTGGCAGCAGTATCAAGTACATTACCACAAAAATCAGTTCAAGTTGTTTCTCTGCTCTTTGTAACTTTAGAAACTGCCTTATTGTGGGCTTTGCAGTAGGTATTAGCCTTTTTATACTGCTTCATCCACTTTGTGTGGAATCAGATGTTGCAAAGTCCATCTCCTCTTCTTTCTAAACCGCTTTGTCAAGTACATCCAAAGATAGAAACTGATTAGGAGGGCCAGTAAAGACAAAAAGTGACTGATTGGCTGCCCTAGCATAACTCACCCCCTCCAAGTCAGCATTACTGGCCGTACTCTTTTAGTCTCAGGAGCTTTCATATGTGTTACAGGGACTAACCTTACTTTCCTTTTGAAATGAGGACTAATCTGTGTGGCTACAGATGTCAGGGAATGAGGCGTTGCTTCTGTAGATGATGCCTTCTGAGACAACAGTGAATCCAGGAACACTTCAGCTACTGATGTATGGTCAAATATACTCACTTGGGATCCTTTCTAGTGATGTTTTTTAGCTGAAGAATGTAACTGTATCTGGTAGTTTAGTTTTCTTAACCACATGGTAGCTGAGGAATTCAGCTGCTCTGCAATGACAAACACCTTATGTCTTATGTTTATTAAACAAAGCTGCACTACAGACAAGGAAAAAATGCACCGTATCTGGTAGTTTAGTTTTCTTAACCACATGGTAGCTGAGGAATTCAGCTGCTCTGCAATGACAAACACCTTATGTCTTATGTTTATTAAACAAAGCTGCACTACAGACAAGGAAAAAATGCACCATATATGTAACATATGTTATTATCTGCTATATTTTATAACTGTATGTGTAAACCATAATGCTCATGTAAATATCTTATGCATAGTATTTTAGCAATTTTTTCTGGAGCTTTTCTCCCTGGGCCTCCGCTGAAAATGGACAGCTTTATCCAGTTGGACCTCCCCAGTAAACAGCTGCAGATGTGCAGACTATGAGCTGAGGCTGTGACATTTGTTCCATTAGACCGCCTGTTAGTTTTCTAGTCTTTGGTCCAAGGAAGTTAGCTGGTGAGGGGTGACATCACTAGATTATTTTAATGTTTCAGTATCCTATAGGACTTCCTTCACCATTTAGAAAGACAGCGAGAGAGAGAGAGTCCATAAAAGTCTGCAACAAGTAGTAGCCTTCATGTATTGGCCATGTGATATCCTGATGATTGTCCAAATGGAACAAACTGCATCAATATAGTGTGGCTGAGGAACAGTAACACATCCGTTCACTCATCACTGCCTAATACACTGTGTTAACACAGAGAAAAAGAATGAGTGTGTTCAAACAATCAGAAGTACCCTAGATTCATGGCATAGGATGGCTCCTGGAAAAAAAATACTACTTGCTGTTATGCATATCTGTGAGCATGCCTTTGATACCCATTAGAATCCTTCCATGTCTGTCACAGAACTGTGTTTTGCAATTTGCCCCAACAGCTATCCTAACAGGAGCAGTGAATTAAGGGTCAGCAATGCACCCTTTGGTAGTCTGATGCCATTATGGGCAGACTTGTAGTGAAAAACTCTACCCAAAAGTGTCCAGGCAGCCACAGAAAACCTTTCTTTATTTTAGATATACATCTGTCAGCCTATTTTTGACCTTGTTAGTACAGCATAAGCAAATTGTTTGGCTATACTTTAGAAACCCCAGCTAGTGGGTTTTGGCTTTATTTGCCTAAATGCACTCATAAAGACTTGAAAAGTAAAAAGTCATTGACATTCAGAAGCATCTCGCAAAAATATTGGTATGTCTTTAAGGGGTCATTTGCTTATATCCCATGGGCATCCACTTCAGGAAGTTTAAGCAATTCTACACAGTAAAGACTTTAGCTTGTCTAGGTCTTTCATGTAGTTTTTACTGAATAGATTGTCTGTGTGACATTTTTTACCCATTGGTGGGGTTGTTTGGGTTCTTTTTTGGGGATATTGGGCTTAAAAGTCAAATTTTGAGTGTTCCTTATTTTGCTCAAGTACCCATATATTTATTTTTGATAATTTTGACCTACTGCATATTGACATACTATGTGTGGGGATCTGGATCTACGTCTTGCAGAAAGAGTATGTAAAAGGTGCATATTGACTTACTTTGGATTCACTATGGTGTTTTGTAGTGTGGGGGGGGGGTACTACGAATAATATTTAAGCAAGAAAGACATCACTTTTTATTGAGAATAAAAATGTTAGAATTGTAGTGCATAGGGTCCACACAGGCAAATAACATTCAGTTTTCAGGGATACAGACAGGAGGATACCTTCATGAATCATTTTCATTTCAATGGGCATGTTGGTGAAGGGAACAGAGGGGACAAGGAAGTGATGGGTAAGTATGGTGTTAAGCAAAGGAATGCAGAAGGTCAGATGTTAGTGGATTTTGCGAAAAGGATGGACATGGCTTTGATGAATACGTATTTTAACAAGAGGGAGGAGCATAGGGTGACATACAAGAGTGGAGGAAGATGCACACAGGTGGATTATATCTTATGTAGAAGGGCCAATCTGAAGGAGATTGGAGACTGTAAAGTGGTGGCAGGGGAAAGTGTAGTCAGGCAGCACAGGATGGTGGTTTGTAGGATGACATTGGTGATCAAGAAGATGAGGATGAGTGTGAGGGCAGCACCAAATGGTGGAAATTGAAAAAGGGTAATTGTGAGGTGATGTTCAGGGAAGAGTTAAAACAGGCACTGGGTGGCAGTGAAGAGTTACCGAATAGCTGGGTAACTACAGCAGAGCTAGTAAAAGGGATGGCTAGAAAGGTGCTTGGTGTGACATCTGGAAAGAGGAAGGAGGACAAGGAGACCTGGTGGTGGAATGAGGAAGTACAGGAGAGTATACAGAGAAAGAGGTTGGCAAAGAAGAAGTGGGATTGTCAGAGAGATGAAGAAAGTAGACGAGTATAAGGAGATGAGGTGCATGGCAAAGAGAGAGGTGGCGAAGGCTAAGGATAAGGCGTATGAAGAGTTGTATAAAAGGTTGGACACTAAGGAGGGAGAAAAGGACCTATACCGATTGGCTAGACACAGGGACCGAGCTAGTAAAGATGTGCAGCAGGTAAGGGTGATAAAGGATAATGAGGGAAATATACTCACAAGCAAGGAGAGTGTGTTGAGCAGATGGAAAGAGTACTTTGAGGGGTTGATGAATGAAGAGAATGAGAGGGAGAGAAGGTTTGATGATGTAGGGATAGTGAATCATGAAGTGCAGTGGATTAGCAAGGAGGAAGTAAGGATAGCTATGAAGAGGATGAAGAACAGAAAGGCTGTTGGTCTGGATGACATACCTGTGGAAGCATGGAGGTGTTTAGGTGAAATGGCAGTGGAAGTTTTAACTAGATTGTTTAATGAAATCTTGGAAAGTGAAAGGATGTCTGAGGAATGGAGAAAAAGTGTTTTGGTACCGATTTTTAAGAATAAGGGTGATGTGCAGAGCTGTAGTAACTACAGAGGGATTAAATTGATCAGTCACAGCATGAAGTTGTGGGAAAGAGTAGTGGAAGCTAGGTTAAGAAGGGATGTGATGATTAGTGATCAGCAGTATGGTTTCATGCCAGGAAAGAGCACTACAGATACGATGTTTGCTCTGAGAGTGTTGATGGAGAAGTACAGAGAAGGTCAGAAGGAGTTGCATTGTGTCTTTGTGGATTTAGAGAAAGCATATGACAGGGTGCCTAGAGAGGAGTTGTGGTATTGTATGAGGAAGTCGGGAGTGTCAGAGAAGTATGTAAGAGTGGTACAAGATATATACGAGGGTAGTGTGACAGCGGTGAGGTCTGCGGTAGGAGTGACGGATGCGTTTAAGGTGGAGGTGGGATTACATCAAGGATCAGCTCTGAGCCCTTTCTTATTTGCAGTGCTGATGGACAGGTTGACAGATGAGATCAGACAGGAGTCCCCATGGACTATGATGTTTGCAGAGGACATTGTGATCTGTAGTGAGAGTAGGAAACAGGTGGAGGAGACCCTGGAGAGGTGAAGATATGCTCTAGAGAGAAGAGGAATGAAGGTCAGCAGGACTAAGACAGAATATATGTGTGTGAATGAGGGGAAGGATAGAGGAATGGTGAGGATGCAGGGAGTAGCGGTGGCGAAGGTGAATGAGTTTAAGTACTTGGGATCAACAGTTCAGAGTAATGGTGAGTGTGGAAGAGAGGTGAAGAAGAGAGTACAGGCAGGATGGAATGGGTGGAGAAGAGTGCCAGGAGTAATTTGTGACAGATGAGTACCAGTAAGAGTGAAAGGGAAGGTCTACAAGAGGGTAGTGAGACCAGCTATGTTATACGGGTTGGAGACAGTGGTATTGACAAAAAGGCAGGAGTCAGAGCTTGACGTGGCAGAGTTGAAGATGTTAAGATTTGCACTGGGTGTGACGAGGATGGACAGGATTAGGAATAAGTATATTAGAGGATCAGCCCAGGTTGGAAGGTTTGGAGACAAAGCCAGAGAGGCAAGATTACATTGGTTTGGACATGTGCTGAGGAGGGATGCAGAGTATATTGGGAAAAAGATGCGAAGGATGAAGCTGCCAGGTAACAGGAAAAGAGGGAGGCCTAAGATAAGGTTTATGGATGTGGTGAGAGAGGATATGCAGGTGGTTGGTGTGACAGAGCAAGATGCAGAGGACAGGAGGAAATGGAAACAGTTGATCTGCTGTGGTGACCTCTAACGGGAGCAGCCGAAAGAAGAAGATATTAATAAAAGACCTGGACTATTTTAGAACCTTGTTAGCAACAGCCTGTGCAACACAGGTAAATGTGTGACAGTCAAAACCAGCTTTTTTTTTTTTTTTTTTAAGGAAACAATTGTATATGGAGGAATCGTGCTCTGCAATATCCATGCTGTCCAAATTTTAGCATTAAATGCCATGATATAGTGTTAAAATACAAACCACCACCCCTCCAAAACAATTCTCTAGAAGTAGCAAACAAGGATTCAGCAATGCATCTACTGAGCATAGAAAAGTATACTAGAGGGGGATATGCACTAGGAGTTTATGGGAGGAAGGTTATTCTAACCTAGAGATAGATATCTGACCAGTGAACCTACAGCTGTGGTACTTTGCCTTAACTAATGCTCTGGAAGGAGACTAAGGTCTCAAGTTCACCATTATGCTGGCTGAAGTTTTTAATCTAGGCCCACATCATAGTGCATAAACAAAACCTATAAGTTTCTCAGCACAGTAAATATTAGTGGTGGTTAAATTGCATTCCTCTGTTTATTCATGTTTCCTTTGGAAAATGTATTAGCCATGAACTCAGGGCTGAAGGCATCCATGAAGCCTGCGATCTATGTCACAGTGGCAATAAGTTTTGTTTTTTGTTTTCTTTATTGCAAAGATAGTCTCTGTTACCATAGCAGGGCAAATGGTCCCTGCAATACTATGATAATAGTATTGGTAGACATGTTGGTTCAAGCTGGTTATATAAGTTCATTTCAAAGTGATTAAGTTGGCAAAAATGGAAGTTGATTTTTAGTTTTGCCTTTGGTCTACTGATTAATCTATTCAATACATAAAATGCAAATGTCATTGACACAACCAATGAGAAGGTCTGCAGCCTATGGTTTCCTACATATGCCATTTCCCTTGTGGTGGGGAACCTTTTCCTGCTTCTCCTAGCTTCTTTGCAGTTAGTTCCCTTTCTGTTAACTAGCATATAATTCAGTAATTGTGACAGTGTAGCAGTTGCAGTAGGATTCAAGAGGAGATTTCTAATTTGACAGTCCCTTTCCTTGCAGCCCTGATTGGTTTTTCCATGTTCTGAGATTAAGCTCATAATTTTTTTTTTTCTTTTTGGGGGGGGGGGGGGGGTGCAGTCTCTAAGCATCCATATTTTTTTTAACCTCTGCTGGTGGCATTATTTGGTTTCTTTCTTATTTGGCTTTGCTCTTTTTTATGGAACTGGTCATTTTTCAATCATTGCTAGGTTTTCTATTCTCTGTCTTTTAGATGACATGTATAACCAATTCTTATTTGGAAGCTAGTCTCATTGGTTTCTCATTTTAGGTATGTTAATGCACATAGGGTTTCTTCCTGCCAACAGGCTTGTTGCAAGTTTCTTTTATGTCGCTATTGACGTATTTTCTTTTTTCAGTTTACTAGCCTTTGTTGGCTCTAGGGTGACATAAGTTGTGAATAGATCTGCTAGAGTTGTATAGTCTCATGAATGGTGTGCTTTAGGTATGTTAAGAAACTGATACTTCCATAGTTTCTCAGTTACTATGAAGGTTGCAGGTTTGAGGGTGCTGTTACAAGGTTTTCATGTTATTATGTTTCTTCTTCTTCTGACTCTAGCTGATTTTTTTTTTGTGGGGTTGAGCTAGGCATTTTTTTTAAAGCTGTGCAATGTTCACGCTCTCTTTCTATGGGTTCATATTTCATATTTAATTGATTTAATTGTTATTTATCTCCAGTGGTTTGTTGTTGAAATATTTCATTTTAAGTGCTAAGGTATGGATAAGATGGACACACAGGGGAGTATGCCTTTTTGAGCACTTTTCATTTGTTTTATGTTTTGTACTTTAATATTCTGTTCTGTGTTTCAATTGGGTTCAGATCTACCCAGGGCATTCCATCATTTTAATATTTAGGGGGCTTCCCACCCTCAGCAAACATCAGCAGTTTACTTTGTTCAAACCTAGCCAAGGTTTTACACCTTTTTTGTTTCGTTACACCATTTGGCGTGGCTCTTTGTTTGGGTCTTTTTTGCTTCATTCCTATTGCTATATGTATTTAAAATTTATTTGCCGCTCTATATATTTTCCCCCTTCTCTCCTAGACCATTTTCTATTTCATTCCCAGTCTCAGCTAGTACAGTTCTGTGCCTCAAGTTGTGTGTGAACTACATTTATTAGTTTGTTAGTTATATGCTCACATCTATATTTTTAGCAGTCCTATACAAGTATGAACTTTTATTAATGGTACATGTGTAAACCATATATTTTAGAATGTATTCAGTATTCAAATTAACATACATTTTTATTTTTCAATAAGTGTATGTATGCATATACAATTCTATTGGCAGGAGATGCAGGAATTGTTTTGGGTATATAAAAGTAACATGACAATCTTATTTTAAAGTTTTTATACTAGCATGTATCTTTAAAGGTTGACAATATTAGTTAACTGGGTAGGGTTTATAAGGAAGTTGTATTTATATTATGTTTGTTCTGATGAAGTCCCAGTATTAAGTGTAGAGGTATGAAAGCCCTTGATGGAGTGGATAACAATAAATTTTCTTGGATTTTATGATTACGCTGCATTTTTGAACTCATACGTGTGAAGGTCTCAAACAGAGGTTTTTTTCTTTATGGTACATTTATTAGTTTGTTTAATTCAACCCCTCTTCCCAACTTTGATTCCCCACCTAACTGTCGTACATTTTCTTTTATCTACAGTCTGAGGCCACAGAGTTTTCTGGCTTGCTGTTAAGATTTTAAAATGTAAACATGGTTTCTCTATGAGAATTGCACAACAGCGAAAGCTTTTAACTATGCAAATTATTGGAACTTTAATGTGTTGCAATAAAACAGTCTTATTAGAGCTGTTTTCTTTTGTATGACTACTTCCTTTTGCATATATTTTGTTAGGCTTGTAGACGTCCTTCGTTTTGATTGGCTATTCTCACCCATTGGTGGAATTTGAGGTCCATTGCTTGATTTTTTTTTTTATGGCTCAGCATCGTGGTGATAAGAATGATAAAGATTTGTTACTGATGGTGTTGTCTTGTGTTTGGTAAATTTCTACTATTGAAGTAGCAACCTGAAGACATGCCCTTACGCTGTTAATAAATGTTTTCATATTGTTTTATATGCAAATATTTGCCTATTTTAAATTTTGTGTATTAGTTTTAACATAATCAACCTGAAGAGGTCTGGATAGTGATGAAGTATTTTCAGAAGATTGTTTATTGTGGTCCCCTTGCATTATAATGAATTCATAAGATACTGTTCCATTGATTTTATCATGTTGCATTTTTGTTTATATGTGTGTGTCTGTGTAACAAAAACCACCTCCTTCTTTTTCTTCTTTTTTTTTTTTCAAAACAGGTTTATTGTTTTAACATACAAGAGAAATATCATAACAATTTTATACAAGTAATTAAAAATAGATATGATTATAACATTCAACAAAACAACTAAAGTATTTACAAAGACATCCACTACAATCAAATCAATTAATTAAACTAAAATACCATGCTATTGAAATTAGGATTTTTTTAACAAATTTTGTAAATTATCCCATACAATATAATAAGATGTTTTTCTAGTTGTTCTTGACCTAATTGTGTTTATTTCCATATGGCACACTATATTCATAACATTTTTAAATTCATTGAACGAAGGAGGTGTATCTGAAATCCAATTTCTGGTTATTATTTTCCTAGCCACTGCTAGAATAGACCATAACAAGGGAAGCTTAACCTTTTAACACTTTGAGGTACATGTGTGTTGAATAATATAAGAGATTTAGAAATAATGAAATTATCTGTAAAAGAGCCTGCAAAATTCATTAATTGACTTCCAGTATTCTTTCAATTTTATACAGTCATAAAACATATGAGCCCAGTCAGCATTAATTTCTACATTACATCTCTTACATAGATTATCTTTATTATTTATTTTATTCATCATCAAAGGTGTATAAAAAGATCTATGTAAAAATTTCCATGTATAAAGTCTCCAGACAATGGAAGACGTAGTTCTATAGGCAGATTCCAATATATATTGTTTATCTTGTTGATTTGGTGGGTCCCCATTAATAGAAGTGAAATAATTCCAGTATGTATCTACACTGTAAAAAGTTTCTTGTCTGATAATTTTATGTATGTATGAAAGTTTACCTTTATCAGAAACTTTATGTTGTAAATTTAATATCAAGTAATCAATCAGTGTAATAGATTCTTTAACTGTTATAGACATTAGATCTATTTTATTAATGAGATGTTGTCTAAAGGTCTAAACCTCTAACCAGCAACTTTCTATTAGATCAAATTCTTGTTTTAAGAAATCTAGATTTTTAACTTTATCAGATATCAACTGATACCAGTACTTTAGATCATTATCTATAGCTAAATGAGTTCCTTCAGAAGTAGATGACAAAAGCATACCCTGAGTATACATTATAGAGAATATAATAAAATTCCATTCCCTATACTTAGGGTGCATGAATATAAAGTTACGATAGCTAATAATAATATTTAATGGGTAACAAACCATATGTTTAGGTGTAATAGGTGAAGTACAAAATTCCTTTAGTAACCATAACATGGAGTTATTTACAATCATATTTTTATGTGTTAAGGAGATTTTCATGAAGTGCATACTAATTAGCTCCCAACAATCTTTCCATTTTGCGACATATGACTGATCTATTAATAAAGTAATAACTTTTACAATAGAAGAGATAGTATATAAATTAAAGTCTGGAAAAGAAATACCCCCTTGAGACCAGCTAATTAGTATGTTTCTTTAATGCAATCCTAGGTCTATTAGGTGCCCATAGGAAATTTAACATTAGTGTATTCAGTTTCTTGATAATTATTTTTGTAGGTGGAAGTATTATTGATTGTATTAAGTATAAAATCTTGGGGACTATTATCATTTTAATAATTGTAAGTCTCTCCTCCATAGTAAAAAACATATTATTCCAGGTATTAAAAAGATTTTGTATATTAAGAAAACAGGTATTATAATTATTATACATAATAGATTTAATATCTTTAGATAGTATTATACCTAAATAAGTTATCTGACCTGAATTGGGTACATATTTAGTAAAATCACTAATGAGAATATTTTTCGTGTATATATAGGTAGTATTTTAGTTTTTCTTCATTGAATATTAAACCAGAAATACTTTTAAAATTCATCATTTTATCAAATAGAGACTGCATAGAAGAATTAGATCCTGCTGATGTAATTAGAACATCATCTGCAAAAAGTTGAATTTTGGATGTTGTATTTTCATCTATTTCAAAACCCTCTATGTCAGTTCTGTTTCTGATCAAATTAGCCCAAGGCTCCATTACTAAAGTGAATAATAGTGGAGAAAGTGGACATCCTTGTTTTGTACCTTTAAAAATGGGTATTTTTTGTGAAACATATGTTCCTACCTTAATATAAGCCAATGTTCCTTTGTATAAATGTTCAATTAGATTTACAAATGCATCTGACAAGTTTGTGCACTTCAGTAAGGTAAACAGATAGTCCCAACTTACTGAATCAAATGCTGAACTTATATCAAGACTAATAAGTGTTAAATCTTTCTTTTTCCTATTTGCAAAATCAATTAATGTTAAAGTTCTTCTTATATTATCAAAAGTATTTCTATTTACAATGAAGCCTGTCTGATCTATATCTATAATACCGGGGATGATTGTCTTCAATCTATCAGCAAAAATACACATAAACATTTTATAATCAACATTAAGTAATGAGATGGGCCGATATGAAGTACATCTAGTTGGATCTTTATTAGGTTTTAAAATTGGCGAAATAAATGTATATTGCCAAGATGGGGGGGGTTATTAACTCAGTTTGGGCCAAAATAAAAACCTTATGTATTAATGAATATGTACTTTTAGAAAGAATTTTATATATCTCTGGTATAATACCATCATTACCCAGTGCTTTGTTTGATTTAAGCTTATTTATTTGTGTAATAACCTCTGTATATGAAATACTTTTGTCCAATAGTTTAATCTGTTATTTATTAAGCTTTTTATTCATGTTTGTGGTTATAAACTCCTTAATTTTATCTTTAGGTTCCATGTTAATGTTATTATGGTTAATTTTGTGAAAGTGATTTCTAAATTCATCTAGTATTTCTGGTATACTAGAAACATTCTTCTTTTCCTTAGAGAAAAGATTTCTTTGATATGGTTTTGTTTATTCAACCTTTTGTTTTATTTTTAAGTCTATGTAAGTATTTGGGGCTTATTGAATAAGACAAAAACTTGTATTTCTCTAAAGTTATTTTAACTTTATGAGTTAAAATTTCTTTGTATTTCTCATTTAGTTTGTTTATTTCTTCAATAACTTTCTTGTCCATAATATTTTCTTTATTATTATGTTTATAAGAGTCTAATTTACTTTGAATATCTAACAATTCCTTATCCCAAGATTTCCTTTTATTATTATACCTTCTGATACTTTGTCCATATAGATATGATTTTAAGGCATCCCAAACATAGACAATGGAGACTTCAGGAGTATTATTTATGTCTAAAAATGTTTTACTTCTGAAAGTATATATTCTTTATAGTCTTTTAGTTGAGTTAAGTATGCTGGTATCCTTTTGATCTGAACATTGAGTATTTTTTATTATGAATTCAAAAACAATTGAATTATGATCAGATATAGGACATGAAATGATTTTGGAATTAATTAAATCTGTTACCATCTGGTTAGAAATAAAGACCCTATCCATTTTTGAATAAGTTTTGTATCTGTTAGAAAAAAAGGTGTATGGTAATGATTTTGAATCTATCTGATTAATAATATCATTCAAATGATAAGAATTAGCAAAATCATTTAAATGTTTTGCATTAGATGTAATTCTTCTTTTACCTATAGTGGTAGTATCACTTTCATGTAGTATACAATTAAAGTCACCAGCTAAAATAATATCTCCTATAGAGAATGATATGATCTTATCAAGATGATGTTTCACTGTATTAATACCAATTCCAGGTATCCAATATACATTAATTAAAGTGTAAGTCTTCCCATTAATTTGTATTGTAACCATACAAAACATTCCTTTGTCATCCTGATAAGACTTAATGGTTTTAGGAATGGGCATACTTTTATTCCATAAAATAGCCACTCCTGTTTTTTTCTGAGTGTGCTCTGAACTAACCAATACTGTATATTTGTTTGTGGCTAGTTTATCAATATCTTTTTTCAAGAGATGGGTTTCTTGCAGGAAGACAAAGTTGGCCTTATGTAAATTAATGTATCTTATTAGGCTTGCCCTTTTACACGGATTATTCAATCCGTTAATGTTTAAAGAAATTCCTTTTAAAGATGGCATTTGGCATTTTTAAAACTTAAGAATCTTATGATCAAAATAACAAATAACAACATAAGTAATGTTACATCTCCTCCTTTAGATGTACCTTTAAATATAGCTGTATTTATTGAATCTCTTATGGGATTTTGTATAGGATTCAATTTTGTTTGTAGTGACAATGAGTGTACAAAATATATTGTGGATGTCAAAACTATATACATTAACAATGAACAAGTGAAAATAATGTAAGGATTAAACCTTGCATCCAGCCTGGAGTTAAAAACTCCAACTTAGAGTAGTATTTACCACTCAAGTTAACCCCCTACCCTAAGCAGCAGTACCTCAGCTACCATCTTATCAATTTAATACTGGTTATATTTAACTTAAATTAACAGCTTTCAATTCAATTATCTAGCAAGACAAGACTACACATTTGATAAAACAGCATCATATAAACTAAAATAAACTTTTTTTTTTTTAAAAACTATTCATACTACTATATACATCTATGTAATATAATACACTTGTATTCAAATAGCATTAAAATAATCTTGATATTAGGAACCAAGAGGAGAGAGAGAAATAAAAGACGTGAAAGAGGGAGAGAGAGTGAAAGAGAGAGAGAGAGAAAAAAAAAAAGGAAGGCATATTTACATATTAATTTATTCAAAGTATGTAAAAATAAGTTCTAACAAACTTTGGCTAATATGGTTCAGACATTACATATATTAAGATGCATCTATTTTCTGTCATGTAAATGCAGTCAACAGCTTCCAAAAAAAAACATTGAATTGCTTGTATATGATCATTTTACTCATACGCATTATTGTCAATAGAATAAAATATTATATTTATAGAAATTGTTATAAATCATACTGCATAGTTATGCAAATTCTCAGAAACACTTGCATTATTGTAAAAAAAGCCATCTGTATTTTGTATGTCTATACTACTGCTTTAAAATATATCACATGACAATTTCTTCCAGAATAGAGTTATAAAGTTATTTATGCTTGTCAATCAGATGAATTAAATGAGTTATAGTAATGTATATGTTTGGAACATAAGTTTTTAACACAGATTAGTATGCTGCAGTCAAGTAGATTTTCAAAAACACTTGAATAAATGTTTCATTTTCTATGCCTTCTAAAATAAGACATTTACTAAGAAACTGCATCATTTAAAATCATTATAACTGACATATTTTATGAATTATAACATAGATATTTAAGTAATTATATAAAATAACTCACATTTAAATGTTAAAGAGTTCATTTTCCTTCACATAGTCGCATTTGCATCAGTTCTACTTCCTGGTAGAGTGTTCTTCCTGAATCTGTGATGTGTCAGTGTGATATCTGGGTCAAAGGTCACATTGACTGCTTTCAGCTTCTCTGTGAGAATTCTGAGAGTTGAAGCTTTTAAAACAACTCAAGGACACTGTTCATGAGGTAGCCCACATCCCAGATTGTCTCCCTTAACATTTTGGCGGGAAACTTGTTAAAAACTAGTGACAAACATTCATTTAGCAGTGTAAACGCATCTAAACATGACAAAACCTTTGCGATGTATTTTACAGGTTATTACAGCCTCTATGTAAGTGAAATTAAGCCCAAAGTTATTAATAAGTAATAAAACTCAATATTTTTGTCCCAACTCAATTTTATGCAAATCTTATTATTTACTGTGTCTATATGATCAAAAGCATTTCTATATATTAATATGAAAAAAAATAAAGAGAAAGAATAAAGAAAAGAAAAAGAGAGTAGAAAATAAGAGTGTAAAGCAGAAATAAAAAAGTAAGAGAAAGCTATAAGAAGTATATACAATGGAATATTACTTACTGTTTATATTAATAGAGTTAAAAATAAAACATATTATTTACTATTATTTAGTTCTAATTATTATTAGTTAAAGCATGACAGATTATTTACAAACAAGCATAAGCAGTATAATCAAGAAAGTATAATTAGGAATAGCATTTGAAGAACATATAAACTTTTTACAAGGAATAAATATGTTATTATTCTATTAATCATATTTTCATTACTCTTCTCTCCCTGCCCTCCCCCACCCTTTACCCACTACATAATCTAAATAGAATGTCATTGTTTAAACAAAGAAAAGAAGAAAAGGAGAAAAAAAAAGAGAAAAAAATGTATCAAATTACTGACCTTACTTCTCTTTTTCAGAAAGAGAAACAAATTGAATAATAGCTTGTTATTAGTTCCTCAGATATTTTGACTGGTTATGAAACAAAACATTTCTTTGCACACAGAGAATAACTTTGATTAAATCTTTTTCAGAATATCTGTGGCTTTCTGGAAATGCAGGAACTATATTTAAAAAGATTAATAATGAAGTAAAATGATGAGAGAAAAAAAGAAAAAAAAAACATAGAACAAATCATTTGTTTTTTAGTCTCTTCTTCCTCTCTGAAGTCTTCCACGAAGTTTCAGTTGCCAGTCTCTTTAATGAAGGACTAGCCCATTCCATTTCCTCTATTTTATCGAAAATCTTATTTTTTTTGATAAACAGTAAAGCAGAGTCTAAGTCATCAAAAATTGTAGGACCATCAGGAAGGAAGATTTTTAGCTTGGCAGGAAACAGAAGGTATGTTTTAAACTGTGCTTTTTTAACCTCCCTTATTAGTGGCAGAAAAACTTTTCTTTTAGCTATTACCAAGGAAGAATAGTCATTGTCAAAACGCACAGTTGTCTCATTAATCTTAACAGGAGCTTTAGCCCAAGCAGATTTAAGAACCATCTCTTTATCGAAAGATGATAGAAATCTAACTATAACTGATCTAGGATAGTTTTTGTTAGAGTTAGTATTAGCTATAGATCTATGTGCTCTTTCGATACCAAAAGAGAATGCTTCTGGTAAGTCTAACGTTTTAGGGAGCCATGTTGTTAAAAAAGAAGTAATATTGTTACCTTCAATATTTTCTGGCAGTCCAAAAATCCTAATGTTATTGCGCCTAGATCTATTTTCCAGGTCATCCAGCTTTGTTTGTAAATGTGTATTTTGTTTCAGCAGAAACTCAATGTTGGTTTCCTCTTCTTGGATTCTATTTTCCATGTCATTCACAGCTTCTTCTATGCCTGTCATCTGGATCTTCTGTTGTTGCAGGTCTATATGTAACAAGTCTATTTGTTTTGTAGTTTTTTCTATGAAGGTATCTATTTTAGTATCCATTTTATCCATCTTAGCAGTAAGTTGCTGGATTATAGTTATCAGAGACTGAAGTTCTTTCTTGATGCTGGAGTCTTGAGAATTTGTCTTACTGGAACTCATTTCAGACTGATAAACTGACAGGAAAATTTCCAAAGTGATTTCTGACAGGAATATTGTTAAAATTTCCTTTCTTTTTTAGATATAGTTCAAGAACTATATAAAACAAACATATTTAGAAAGAAAATTACTTCAAAAATTAATTTTTTAAGTAATTAATTCCTGTCAGTGTAATGAAATTGGTGGAGCTGAGGAAATCTGCTGCTATCCTGTGTTCATCCTTGGCCACGCCCCTCCTTCTTTTTCTTCTTGATGTCTTTATCTCTTAGCTTCTCAGCAACTATAATCACACCTTGTTGCATCTTGAATTTTTACAGACTTCTTATATTCCATAACCCAGTTACAGACTATATATATATATATATATATATATTTATTTTTATTTATTTATTTATTTTACATTTGTTGACCGGGCTAGTCTAGCTGGATACATGTCCATTTTTAGTAGAGGCCCGGGGAGAAAAGCTCCACTTAAAACTAGTTAACATCAGGCTAGTGCCAAAACAAGATAAATACATTATATAATGTAAATAAGGTGAATATGCTTGCAGAATTATTTCATCAACTTCAGTTATATAGAAATAAAGAAAATAAAGAGATTGAGAACTGAGTTGAAAAAGGGTAAAAATACAGTGATTATTACCAAGGGAAAGATGTGTGTATAATATATATATATATATATATATATATATATATATATATATATATATATATATATATATATATGTGTGTGTGTGTATGCATATATATATATATATATATATATATATATATATATATATATATATATATATATATATATATATATATATGTGTGTGTGTATTAATCACATCTATACCTGTCTGCCCATCTATCTAGATTTCAATTAATCTATTCTAAATTATCTTGGTCTGGCAGTTGACTTAGAGGATTAAGGAGCTCTTAACAAGCTGTTTCCTGTCGTCCAGTGGTACAAGGTTTGATCACTTCATTGCCTAACTGTATGACTCTGAGCAAGTCACTTAAACAGGCACTGCTCCCAGGCTGCATCTGAAAAAAGTCCGTGGAGATCAGTGCTCTACCCTGGAAAACAAATATAAAGAAATAAAATAAAATAAATAAAATCTTTCTGTCTGCCTTCCTTATCTATCTGTTAATCCCTTTTTATGAACATCACATGAACTGAAGTATGGAAATATGACAATATCAGCTTGTGTGCCTCAAAGGTAATTGACATTGACTTGTGTAATACATAAAGGAATATGACCAGCTTCACATATGTTTGAGAAATAGATGTCAAAAAATTCATCTTGAGGTTAAAGAGGGGAATCTGGAGATCCATTTCGTGAACACATAAATAGTGGGATATAATTGGAGAAACTCAATAGTAATATTTTGCAGTGCATGGTGTTTTCATCATTCTGATGTACTACAAGTTACAAAAAAAAGTTTAGGAGTACAAAGTGTTTTATTTATTATTATTTATTTTACATTTGTTGATTGGGAAAGTCCAACTGGATGCATGCCCATTTTCAGCGGAGGCCGGGGAGTTTTTAAAGCTGCCATACAGTCGTCAGTCAGAAGCAAAGTACACCTCTCATCACAACAACTTTTAAAGCTATCAACTTTGTGATTGCTACTTTGTTGGGGTGATTTGTGTGCTCTAGTGTAAGGCTACAGAATAACAGCTCTGAAAGGTGCATATCAAAATGTGTTATGCACTTCTGTGACATCAGAAAGTGTTTTACAAGCTTATCTTTTTCCTGTTTCATAGGCTAACTGACACACTTGATGTACTACAAAGTCATTATGAATGCATTATTTCTTACAGTCTTCAAATAAATTCTCACATTGTACTTGTGCTTCATACATACTCTCCTACAAGGCAGAAGGGTACTTGCATCTAACACAAATAAATGTGTACAGTACAGCACCAGATATTAGTAGCACAACTAGTTCAAATGCATCCATCCTTAGCATATGTTGAGTCATCAGTGATAGTCAAATTACAAGAGTAAGCACTCTGGTGTGTTTGTGTGAGTGAGGTAATAGTCCACAGCTGTCTTATGGGACAGAGTGTGTATAAGGAATAAAAATAAATGTGAGGCATAGCTTGTGGGACTAATTAAACAGTGTACTTAAAATACTGTGCATAATTTACAAATAAGAGGTGGCATGTTTGCTTTTTGAGACACAGCTACCCTTAATGTAGTGTGTGTGTCTGTGTATGCTGTGCGTACATGTCCTCCTATACATACAGATAAGTATATATACATCAGTATAAAGGGTGGCCGAGGAATAATATGCCATTCTATTCATCTGCCATCAAATGGTAAAAGAATAATATTATGCCATTCTATTCCTCTGCCATCAAATGGTAAAGGAATAATATTATGCCATTCTATACCTCTGCCATCAAATGGTAACCAGCTGATTAAGCTACAAGGATTTTATTGAATTACCATAATTGCACAGAAGTTTTTGATTTCACTGTTTTTTTATTTGCAGCAGAAGGCATTTTACATTTTTCATTGACCATGACTGGTCAGATGAGCAAGTCCTTTAAAAGCAAACATGCCAGAAATAGTGGTGTGAGTTACAGCTTAGGAATATGGTGACTATGGTAGTTATACCACTGTTCACCAGAAGTTTTATCTGAGTTTGCACTTTTTTGACACAGTTGTAATGAAATATCTCAGAACCCATATGGGCACATATCCTAAAATAACATGTTTAAACAACATACCATGCATTCTACATACTTCATGAAATGTTATATTTCCCTGTGGTAAAATGCAAGAAATGATGCAGATTGTATTGCAACACTCCAAATTGCTAATAGGGACATTCTTTTCAAGCTATCATATGTACTGGAAACATTCAGTTGTGGCTAACACTACTTAAAATAGCAAGGAGGGCATATTCATCAAGCATTCCTAATGAGTTCTGTACTTGTATACACAATGCATAACAACATATATTAACAAATACTTTTTACCAAGTTTCCAGTTTTAATGATCATTTATATGCTCAGGATGTTCCTAACACCTTATATTACAAAATAAGAAGAAATCATTCAGTATATTTCTACAGCACAAATATACTTGAGTGTGGAACTGTATTGGCTATTTCATTAATTTCAGTCTTGTCATTTTAATTTCATCAATATAACATGACCACTGAGCAGTCACCTTTCACATTCAATGCTAATTAATGAATATGTAACTCAGACCCTCCATTGTCATCTGCTGCAATAAAAGATGTGTATCCTGCAGAGTTCACTACATTTTATGTAATGTATTGTGCAATCTGTACTCCTAATGGTGCTTATTGCTGAGAGTAGGACATTTTGTCAAAACATTAGTCCTGTTTTGGCAAACAGAAAAAAAAAACATAAAACATAAAATGCAAATCACTTTACTCAAAAATGCATGCTGTTATCAGACTGCTCTTGAGATTTACAGACTGAAAATTTGAGATTTAAAGCTGAAGAATGCTTGGGTTCTCTAGTCCTCTGCCTGGAGCTGAGTACAGGCTTTGTTTATGGAAAAAATGTTTTTAACTTTATGCTGCCATACATATTCATGAACATGCATGCTATGTGTGTTGTTAAAATAAGTGGTTAACTCTCTACTTCTGAACTGCCCTAATACACCATATCTTCATTGTGGACCATTCCTGCTGTCTAAATAATGTGTCCACTTGGTAACAATTGGAAATGTTGGAACCTAGAGCGGGTCCTGCAACACTGAGACTGAGTGGCCGAAACAAAAGACTTTGATGTATTAAGTCCAAAACGCTATTTCTTGGAACATTCCCTTTTCATTGAGATATGTTTATCTTGAATTTGATAAATGTAAGTTTGTGGAGTGTGAGGGGCTTGTGCCCCCTACATGAGACCGTACATGGGATCTCTCCCCCCCCCCCCCACAAAAGTTCTAAGGAGAACAGCAATTTTTGAGATTTCCTCTTCTCTGGGTTTTTGATCTTTTTGTTTAAGCTTTTTGGCACTCAACATTTCAAGTTCTGACATTTCAGTAGGGAGCCATCACACTCAGTAGATGCTACAAACAACAATGTAAAGATAAAGCTGACCTACATGTTTCATCATGTTATATGAAATTTGTATTAGACAGTTACAGGCAGGGCCAAGGAGCTGCACCGGCTGCAAAGTGTTGGAGGTGGGTGGAGGCAGGGATGCAGTATTGGCATTGCTCTAATAGTAATAATACCCATTTGTTAACTGGGTAAGTCCACTAGACACACAATCCCTTTTTAGGGGCAACCTGGGAGCAATGTCAAGTTAAGTCAGTTGCTCAAGGTCATAGAGCAGGCAGCTGAGAGAAATCAAACCTATACCACAGGAAGTACAGCTAATAGTCTTAACTCTCTGCCAGAGATGACATTGATTTATGAAGTTATGTCATAAAACTGAGATAATGTCACAGCTCATTAAATGAATGCTGATACTACTGAAGCACTCAGTGGAGCTATTTTTTTTTTTTTTACTTCTTAATTTTGAGTTGATGGGATATCATCTTTGGGAACTGCAGAGGGATAAATATCATTGGCTTTCTACTGACTTTCATTTCACATCAGTCTTTCTCTGCAAGGTTAAACACTTAAAAACACATTCTGAGTTATATGGCCTCCTTGGTGTCAACCAGCATGCCATGGACTTTTGACATCAATCATTTTTTTCTTTGTATATACCAATACATGTTATAATAAATGCAACTTTTTTATGTTTAGTATCATGATAAACCCTTAGATTGTCCATTTACCTGTTTGGTTTATTCAATATCTAGACTATCTGATAGGGCTTTGCCTATGGACATCCGAGCTTCCTTTCTGGATTGTTCTTCCTGCACTACAGTTTTCTTTGGAGACGTGACAAGAGGAGTCTCCAAAACTTTTCACTATCACTCTTCTCAGAGTTGCAGCATTCTTGCGATAGGACTAGTTGTCACCTTTCTGTTTTTTCTTTCTCCTTGGAGCACTTTGATGTATGAGACTTGTAGAAATGCCTGTGATTTCTTTAGTACAACATTCTGTGTTCCCCACAAATAACATGGGCACTAGGCTTGGCTACTTCTCCAACCATTAACTTTAGGCTATGGACTTTCCCACGCCTTTTGTATTCTTATTGTGTTTCCCGACCAAAATCTGTCTGTGTCTTGTAAATTCCATTATGGTGGCATTTCTGTCTCTGATGATTTTTTTTCCATTGTTTCATTTTCTTTGCATAGATTTTCAGGTACTATTCATGGAGTTGGAGTAGGTTATTTGTTTTTCATCCATCTGCCCATTAACAATTGAGCTGCTGTAGGGATTCACTATGTCATAAAACTGAGATAATCATCCTTCTAGTTTTTGCTGTAGCTGTCTCTTCCGAGACTTTTCTTAATGCTAGCACAGTTCTTTTCATTTGCCTATTTGGATTAGAGAAAGTATAGAGTGGACATTATATGTCAGAATTCTCACTTGTCCAAATCTTCCGAATTCCAGAATGTTTTTGTACAACACTGTCATTTATGACAGTATCGGATTTCCCTTTCTCTTAAGTTTGATTACTTCTGGTAAAATGTAATAATAATCTGTATATATAAGACATACAGTTTCTTTAAAATTAAGCAAGTCTATGTCATTAATACCCCACTGAAGAAAAGTTCTTCATTCCCATGGTAACAGTAGGACATATCAGTTAACAGCACTTTGTATTGTTGTTCTGATTGGCTTTTTATTGTAACATCTTTCACTAATTACATTTCTAAATCCTGTTCATTTCTGAAATTATTTTACTTTACCTTCTCTCATCATACCTCATACCTCTCAACTGTCCAGATTTTTGTCTCACATTTTTGACCTGTTCCTCATAAAATTTGTGGTTTTCTGGCAAATCACTGAGGATTGAAGTCACTAAATAATGACAAACATTTCAGTTTCATACTTTGCACCCTTCAGAAAATGTGTGATAACACAAATCCTGCTATTCTATCAACTTTCTAAGTTCAGAAAAGCAATATTTAAAATCTGTCCTTATTTTTGGGCCTCTGTCCCCCATTATCTTATGCTTTGGCTTTTTTGTGCTAAGAGGTTGAGAGGTGCATCTGTTATGCATAAGTGTGGAATTAATGAAAACATTTATTTTTTTATAATAATTCTTCATACTTCTCTAGCATTGGCTGCATGGCCTAGAGGAATGAAGCACTGGCAGGAATACAGACAAAAACATGCAAAGACTGGCACTGCTG
The DNA here is from genome assembly GCF_019279795.1 of Protopterus annectens. Classification (NCBI taxonomy): domain Eukaryota; kingdom Metazoa; phylum Chordata; order Ceratodontiformes; family Protopteridae; genus Protopterus; species Protopterus annectens. The sequence continues at coordinate 720,016,652 of NC_056743.1, read as the reverse complement.
AGGACTTCAGGAGTTTACAAATCACCAAGAACAAGCTTGATTTTCAAAGTTTATCAAACATACCATACACAAAAACTAAATTCATTCAAACCAGGGCACCTATTGGCTTCTAAAACAATTTGCCAATAAATTTCAATGTATTTGATCCTCGCCTCCTATGGTCCCCCTACCCAGGGTCTTTTAAAATTTCTTCCAACACAAAAAAAGTAAAGAAGGCCTAATTACAATTCTTAGTATGCTTATAAAGGGCATTAGTATCATCTTTCCTAGAAATAGCATAAGGATGTTCATACATTCTTTTCTTCAACTTTTGCTTGGTCTTCCCCATGTAGAATGCTTCACAAGAGTTACATTATGCAAAGTAAATCACTCCCATACTATCACAGTTAGAAAATGTTTTAGCTTGTATATATTTATCCCTCCCTTCACATAAATTGATTCACTATTAATGATGTGTGGACACTGGGTACAAGCCCAACATTTGAAAGTACCTGCCTTTTTCCTACTGGGGGCCTTATTTTTGTTGTTATCTTGTTCTAAAATTTCCTTTAAATTATTCCCTTCCCCTCCTCCTCCAGGTCAGAAAATCCAGCAAAAGTGGCCAGATTATTTGAAACAACTCTTTTAATCAAGTTGGCATAACCATTATAATTTAATACCAATTCTCCTTTATAATTAATATTGTTCTATCTATAATATGATTATCCTGATAAGCATGCTTTAATATAACATTGACATTCCTCAAGAAAGGACAAAATCTATCTTCCCTATCATCCTTAACTTCTTTCATCACATTCTCTACCAACTTCATAGAGTATTTCCTTTCTATGAATAAACTTTAAGAAAACCACACTCTTTTCTAAAATCCTGTTCATCAGAAGTCATCCTGGATACCCTTATAAATTGCTGTTTAACTATGATTCTCTTTTGTTTGTAAGGCTGGGCACTTGTGAAAAATAAATAGTAACTGGAAAAGGTATCCTTCCAATATATAGTCCATCTAAAACCCTGTTGGTGGTCCTCTTTCAAAATACTAACATCTAAATAATTTAAAACATCCCTAGAAATCTTGTAAGTAAAACATAAAAAAATCAGTAAGACTTTTAAGACAAGATAAGACCTTTAGGTGCCAAGCCTCTTTGAATATATTTTTAAGTAACAATTATCAATGTTAAGGGTCCTGTACTTAAGCATGTTGTCGTAAGTGTCCGCTTTAGCATTGTTCTCAAAAAACATCCAAAGTTAAAAAAAAGAGATTTTATCATTTAGTCAGTTGCCTAAACCTTCAGTACTGTCAAAACCAGTACAAATATTCTGTTTATTAAAACATTCATCTTTGCACCATACCGCAGGTTCTAAAGAAGTCATTTGGTCCATAGATCTCTTTTTGTGCTGCAAGCAATCCCTATTTTTATTTTGAGAGGAAAAAATGCTTGGAAATACCAAACAACCTGAAGATAACATCTATGATATGATTCCACCACTCCCTCCACTGTTAGACTCAACAAACACTACTGGTTCACGACCCAGCCTCTTAGGATGACGATGTGCCATCACTTCCTGGATATAGGGAATTGTAATTATCCTGAAGGCCTCAGCAATGCCAGTCTTTGTATGTTCTTGTTGCTTGAGTTCACTCAGTCTTTTGGCACTGATTTTTCTCCTTATGATTTTCTTTGGAATATAGATAAGAAGACAGGGGAGAGAGAGGAGTGATGCGGCTAAGTCTGGTTGTCTTTCACCAGGTGGAGGAGGAGAGATGTGCAGGGGGAGCTACCTGTTGCCCATCCCAGTGGGCCCTTGGAGAAGTAAGAGGTACTAAACCTGACAGTAGGTAGTCTAGACTTATATCTGTATGTCACCATTGACTATGTTATGCCATGTAGTTAGGGCATAACTGAAAAGTAAAAATATCCATTTGCTTCTGCTTATCTCCTCAACCATGAGCAATTCAAAGTTTGTTAACTAATAATGTCCTCTTATCTCATGAGGTGGGACTGATGTAGAAAAGGGTCATGCTGGAGTGCTCCATACAGAGGAAAATAGAGCAATGGGATGTGTAGGGGACCTTAAAGTTGACTTTGACATGATACACCCCATGCAGAAACTAAGCGGTTGCAAAAAGAATGTTATACTTCTGTGATAAATACACTCACTCTACTTGATGTATCTACTATGTCTAGTTCATTACTTGGTCTGCATTTTATTTTCAGATCATACTTTTGTGAATTAAGTAACTTCTTCAGTCTTGAGGACACCTTGTAAAACATGTTTTGAATATGCTCTGCAGGGTTTTGTGAGTTGCTACCACCTGAACTCCTTTACCAGAGATATATTAACGGAATTTCTCACACAGATACCTGTATGGCACTTTTAACAGTTTCTTTCTATATGAGCTCATTTCTTTTGTGCAACCTATGTAATATCTAGTGAACTGATTCAAAAGGGCCCATTTCAACCACATGCAGGAATGATATATGAACAATTTACGGTTATGACTATGGGCAATTAGAGGGATCAGCAAATATAATTATAGTACAAGCAGGTGGTAACATATCATAATTGCACATTAAAAACATTAAGATAACATATTAGAGAGTATATAATGTATAAGATCATAGAACATATGGGAGGTAACCGATGAAGTAAATTCTACAAAATGCACCTTCATATGTTTTTATGTATTTGCTAATGAATTAATAGGCAGTATTTCAATATTTAGAATATTTACACTATATGCAAAGTGATATGCAGACAAAATGAATGATGACATTTTGGGTTTAGTGCAATTATACTGATTGAAATTACTTAATTTATCTAATGGTAGAATGTGAAAATCATATTAAATTATTTTTTGTTAGGTAAGCAAAGAGACTAGTCAGGGAGTTTCCCTGAAGCATACATAATTTGTTTACCGGCTGATTTACACATTTGTAGTTTCTCTGACTTTTTCTGTCTCAGGCTTCAGTTCCTATGATGTAAGAGGTTAACCCATGCCACTATTAAATTACATTTGTTTTCATTTAACTGGAAATTACAGCACTTTAATGTAGTTCAACATCTCTTTATTTTTTTCTGGTGCTTCACTGAAGCAGACCTGATTGAATGCAGCTTACCAACAAATCAAAAAAAAAAAAAACAGAAAAAAGTTTGTAATCACACAGCACGTGGTGACATCACAAAGCGTATGTCTACCACAAGGTGTCAAGCAACAAACAGAGGAAATGGAGAAACCCACAGCTGCTGCATGGTACAACACACTGCTTTTTTTATTTATTTTATTTTTGTGTAACTAGTAGTACATTGATCAGATAAATCTCATACACTACAAACAAGTTATACCAAGATTAACCTCTTGTGCTTTACTGTCAAGGTGAATTTCTTGGTATCTATGTCTCAAACGCATAATATACACATTAAGATAGGAGACCCAATCATAATCCTCTATGTCGTAGACCTGTTAATACAACCAAATAATTATATTCATTCATAATAGAGAACTTTTCCAGGGAGCCATAGTGCCTAATTAGCTCATGTTAAATAGCAGTACCAACATGTTTCAGCACATGTATTCAGTTATATTACTATTGCACCCAGGTTTACCAGGCAAATATTCAAAAATAAGCTATATATACACTTTAATCAAGAAGAAAAATACTTTTCACAAATAAAACATCACATTAATTAGGCATAATAGCTGAATGAGAAGCAATTTGTGAAGAATGTATGTAGTGCATCATGCTAATATTGATTGGATTCACTGTGCACACTAAAGAAAGCACAATAACACAAGTACCTTTCAGTGCCATATTATTAACAAAATATATTTGAACATCAGAGCTTCAAAATATTTTTATACATTTTGTACAGCATTAACAGTTGTATACTTTTTTATAATCAGTCCATCCATCCATCCATCCATCCATCCATCCATCCATCCATCCATCCATCCATCCATCTTTCTGATAGAAAACTTCATTCTTTACCAGGTAATGGTGTTAATGCAAAACATGTTATTCTATCAACTTTTTAAGTGTGTAAGAGCAATATTTAAACATTGTCCCTATTTTAGGACCTTTGTCTCACTTTTATTTATGGCTTTTTCCAGATTTCTTGCTCTAAGAGGTGGAGAGATATGAGGGTCGATAAGTAACAGGTTTGATTTTCTGATGATTGTTTGGTTATGTGAATCCTTCTTACATTGCAGGAGTATGTATGTATGCCTATGCCTATGTCTTCACTGTTTTCTTTTAAGTGTTGGACCCTATTGCTGCATTACCTTAAAGCAGACATTCTCCCAGTATGCTTAGGACAGCATAATAGACAAGAAGAGGACCAGTTTGTAAAGCAATTGAGGGATATAGCATGGCTCTTCGATACACATCCTGTTAGCAGTCACTGTCCTTTCTTTGAGAGAAAGGCATTTCTATTCACTTGTTGCTCACCATGATGTCATTATTATTATGGAAATCTCTTCAGCTGTACTCCAGGGTGGAACCATTAGGCTGATTGATTGTTAATTTTATTTCCGCTGTAGAAGTGAAGAACTGAAAACCCACAGCAGTGCTGCTGAGTTGGAATGCTTCAGCAATGAGTCTTTATGATTTTTGTTTTATTTATTATTGTGTTTGAAATTAGGGATGCTTGCTTATGGCTTCATGTGCTTCTTTTATGAGATTTGTAAATAGCTCACATGTTCTTTCATTCTGATCATTTAAGGGCCCTGGACAAGAATTGAAAAACATATTTAGTAAGAAAATATGGAAAAGGGAATTTTAGAAAGGGGCCACATTTAGGAAACTTCCCAAAAATGAGACCTGGAAGACATGGAAAGTATGATGTAAATCATGCATATTTTATTAAAATTGTTTAAAAGTCCAGTTTCATTGGACAGCATCTCTGTTCAAGGCAGCAGGTGTCTACATAGATGTTAATATAAACTGACTTTTCTTTTACACAAGCAGGTTAAACGAGTAGTGCCAGTGTGACAGTTCAGTGTTTGTGTTTATTTTCTGCTGGTCAGAATTTCATATTTGAGAAGATAATAAATCTGTCTGGAGTCATTTCCAGACATGTTAAGCACCCTAAATAAAACAAACTGATAACCATTATTTATGCAATGAAGACATGCCTTTAGTAGCATTTGTGGTGTGTTTGTGGATGAGCGATAGTGGTCAGTGTCATTGCACAAGCTTTGTAGGAAGGACTTCAGCAGACTGAAAACATAATGCACTCCTAACTGGCTTTAGGCATGCGAACCCTGTGCTTGATGGGGCCCCCAATCACAGCAAGTTGTCTTGTTTTCATCATTTATAACAGCTCATCAAAGCAATAAAAGCTAGTACACAAAACTTGCTTTATTTAATAAAGCATGTGGGTAATAACACCTTTTATTTCTATCTCCTAAAAAATCAAAGAAATCTCTGCTTATAGTAACAGTGTTTTGTCAATAAAAGTAAATGTTTTACCACCGATATAGTAGGCCCAGTTGAGACCATTAATGAGTTCATTACGTATATTAGGGGTACAACGACTTTCCTGAAATTTACATATGAGATATCTGAGGAATATGTTAACTATTTGGATGTTACGTTAACTAAAGATACATCAGGATTTACTTCCACAGTTTACAGGAAGCCGACCTTTTCTAATAGTTACTTGCACTTCTCTAGTTCACACCCAGGGTTCCAAAAGAGAGGTATTGTAAAGGGACAGTTTGTTAGGACCTCCCATATGACATCACAGGACCCGCAATTCTATACTGAGTGTGAGAAGTTGTTCAAGATGTTCTTGGAGAGGGGGTACCCCATCTACATGATAAATTCTGTGAAGGAAGAAGTATTGAAAGGGAGATGGGCAAGGCCTTTCAAAAACTGGGCAGGGTAATAACAAAACAGACTTCTACAGTAATCGGTTATTGTATATCACTGAGTACAGTGGTAACATTGGTAATATAAGTAGGATTATAGACAAGGAATTTAAGTCTTTCCAGGAATTAACAGACCTTAGTGGATTTAAGAACATTACTTTCAAAACTGTATATAGGAAAGGTCTTAATATTAAGAGAATTCTGGAGCAGGATACTAAACTATTTTATCAGGAAAGTTCACGTAAAGGGACTTACAAGTGTGGACGGTGTTCACAGTATAAATATATTTCCAACCAAGAATTTGTGTATTTGGAAAGTAGAAGTAGGAAGATTGTTTCCAAAAAATTTTATAACTGTCTTTCCTGCGGGGTTGTCTATTTGGCGGTGTGCCAGTCATGCCAGGCATTTTACGTGGGGAAGACCAAAAGGCAACTCCGTAGAAGGGTGTACGAGCACCATTACGATATACAAAAATGTGACACCAATAATGCACTTTATAAGCACCTTACTACATGTTCTGGAGGTACTTTCTTTTTTTGTATTGGATTCTGTTTCTAAAGAAGCCAGGGGTGGTCCCTGGGAGGTATTATTATCCCATAGGGAAACATACTGGCAAATCTTGTTAGAATCTAATAGATTTCCTGGGCTTAATGATTCTGTGTCCATTATTCCATATTTAAAGCTCAAATCTGACAGAATTTGAAATGTTTATTTACTATACATTAATATAGATCTGGTATATAATAATAGTAAGTATTTTTAACATGTATATATGCATAACACTATTGCCTAATTTGTTTTTATATGTTTTGGTTTTTATGGTAGGTTTTTAAAAAAAGTTTTTTGTATATATGAAAATGAAAAGGATTTTATGATATTTATAGTGTGACTTTAAATGTGACTAAACTATTTAATTGGAGTCAAGTGTGCAATTAATTTAGTATTTAAACCTGTGTGATTTACTGTGTCTTTGTCTGATGAAGTCATATGCTTGACGAAAACGTGTATAAAATTGTGTGGCGTTAAAAGTCAATAAACTACTGGTTGTGGATTTGAGCATTGGAGCCTTATTGTGAGCTGTTTGAGTGATATCGTATCACTAATTCTTCAGGCGGAGTTTGCCTTGAACTGTCGTTTTTGTTTGTTGGTTTTGGTACTAGATTTCTTGTGTTCGTTGGTTTGAAACATAATGCACTCCTAACTGGCTTTAGGCATGCGAACCCTGTGCTTGATGGGGCCCCCAATCACAGCAAGTTGTCTTGTTTTCATCATTTATAACAGCTCATCAAAGCAATAAAAGCTAGTACACAAAACTTGCTTTATTTAATAAAGCATGTGGGTAATAACACCTTTTATTTCTATCTCCTAAAAAATCAAAGAAATCTCTGCTTATAGTAACAGTGTTTTGACAATAAAAGTAAATGTTTTACCACGGATATAGTGCCCTTGATTTAGTTAAATCTTGCTGGTGGACAGTCTCTTCACTAAAACTAACACCATAGCCAGCTTTATGTTCCTGTGGTACCCATGCAGTGGCCCCTTAATCATCACTGATTGTTTGGTGGCAACACAAAAGCGGCTGCTGGATGGGGGAAAATGAGGAGGAAAAAATATTATTAATTTTCTGAGTATGCCTTTTATCCAGACCAGGGTTGTGGTATGATCCTGTTAGGATAAAGCTTATAATCAGTGAATAAACATGAGGAAGGTCAGTGCTAGAGATGAGCAGCTCAGAGTGACCCATCTCAGTGTTTACCTTGGATTTTAAGAAGAGCTGATGATTTCCTGTCTTCAGGGATGTTTTTTTCTTTTTCCAGGGAGTCTTATAAATACTGTCAGAACACCAGATACTATAACTCTCAAAGTCTTTGCTCAAGAATTCTGTACAAAGCTACACATAATATTAGAATAAAAGCTCAAAATCAGGAACACTTTTTAAATATTACTCTAATTCACTTAAAAAGCTAATAGAATAAAACATTTTGCAACAACATGCATTTTTGGACAAGAAGAGGTACAAAACTCTAGTGTATGGATTTATTGACTATAATCTTGAATGATTTACCAGAATATCAAACTTTTTATGAGGGACAGAGTAAAACTTATAAGGCAAAATCAGGTACATTCTTTGAAATCATGGACAGTGATAGGTAAACATTACGTAAGCAATAATGCTGTTAGTTTGTAATTAATGCCCACCCAGTGGTGTTATGATGGGCGATGCACAGGCGGATAGCCTATGTACCCCTGGAAGGGCATTAATTACACATTAGCACACACCCTGTCAGGCATTATTGCGCTTAGAGAGTGGGTTCTCTGTAAAATTGTTGTTTTACTTACATATTTTTGTTAAGTACTATATTATTTTTTTGTTGTATATTTTTGATGTAAAATAGTCCACCACCTAATGTCTCAAACTTTCTGCAGTATATGTTAATGGTGTTGGAGGAAACATTTTACATCAAAAATATATAAACAAAATAATATAGTACTTAAAAAAAAAAGAAATAAGTAAGTAAAACAACAATTTTACAGACAGCCCATTTTCTCTCTCTCTCTCACTCACTCTCTGTCTCATACACAGTCACTTCTGCTTTCGTACACGCAGTCACTCACAAAAGATAGCTCTCACTCTCTCTCGATCTCTATCTCTCACACACGCACCGATCCGCACACATACACAGTTTTCTGCTATCATGCATGCACTCACACAGGATCGCTCTCACTCTCTCAATATCTCTCTTGCACACACAGTCTGTTCTGCTTTCATACACGCATTCATTCACACGATTGCTCTGTCTCTCTCAATCTCTCTCTGTCTCACAAGCACACACACACACACACACACACACACACACACACACACTTTTATCTGCTTTCATACATGCACTCACACAAGATCTCTCTCATTCTCTCAATGTCTTCTCACACACAGTCGCTTCTGCTTTCATACACGCATTCACTCACACAAGACCACTTTCTCTCTCTCTCACATACACACACACAAACACACACACAGCCTCCTCTGCTTTCATACATGCATTCACTCACGCATATAGACAGAAAAATAAACACACTCATGTGCGTACATAAACACACACATACACTTCTTTCTGGGTTTTTTTTTTTACACTCGATAAACAGCAAAATCGTTGATTAGTGAGTGTAAAGGTAATGTTGGCCATTAGTTTTTTAGCAGTCCGAGCTCCACAGCAGCTTGATATGCTGCAGTGAAGCATGGACTCATTTTCACTGGGCATTGCTTGTACATTAATACCATGCTTGAGAATATTTATTCTCCACTCTGTGCTGATGTACACTTTGCCTATTCTCTAATCCTCAGTAAGGTAAAAATATTAAGTTACCCCTGTTGTTGGTTAATGTACTAAACAATAATCACTGAACTGTTGGGGCATTTCAAGTGTTGCACAGTATATTGCTATTTACAGAAATAGTTGTAAAGCTATGGTTATGCAAGTTGTATGTCTGTTGCAGTGTAAGAGTAACAAGTTGGCTATAATTTATTTCCATTTCTAGCACAATATCATCAGCATTACAATTACATTGTGTGTGTGTGTGTGTGTGTGTGTGTGTGTGTGTGTGTGTGTGTGTGTGTGTATGTGCATGTGCGCGCAGTGTGGCTGCTGTTTATTTAAGAGTAACAGCTGGCCATGTTTTCTGTCACTTATAATTATAAACATAGACCTTGCACATGATAAGTGGCTATCTTTGGTGATTTGGTAGCAAGAGGATGTGTGTAAAAGCAACTGTTCATTCTCACTGCAGCACAGTGAGTAGCACTGCCATTTCAAAGTGCTTTGCTCAGGTTGAGTTCTTCTCTAGGTTTTTTTTTCTGTGTGGATTCTACATGCCCACCCTGTCTGTGTGTGCATCTATTTATGAGCTGTGGTTAACCCCAGCACCAGAAAAACATGCAGCAGGTGTGTGTGTGTGTGTGTGTGTGTGTGTGTGTGTATGTGTATGTGTGTGTATCTGTAAAAAAGCATTTTAATCTAAGTATGCACATGCGCGCACACACACACACGCACACGCACACGCACACACACACAATAATGCCAGACACTTACATAACTCTTCTGTGTGTAGTGGTTAAAAATGGAGTTACCAAGTAATTATATTTCAAAAGTAAGGCATAATATAGATCACAGAAAATTCAGACACTTAGCACTTCTAGGAGTCTGATGGCCACCATGTGCCATGATGTATAAATGGATTTTGACATGGACTTGGTGATAACCTCTACCCTTAACCATACCCATTCTTAAACCAGCCCTGCATAGATGTGAGTCTAGAAGGTTGCTGTAGGTTGTATGGGGGAGCTGACAATTGTGTGTTCATTACTTATTTAATTCGCATCACAATCAAACCTTAGAGGTATACAGAAGAGATCATTGTAGCTTTTGTTGGGGACGCGGTCATTGTTTCTATTACTTTTTCTCACATACCTCAGAGGTGTACAAAGAAAGTTACTATAGCTTGTGCAGGGGCAGAGTACTGTACACTAGCAACAAAGTGAAATTCATTACTGTACTCATTATTTTTTTCCACTTTTGTCACAATCTCACACCAGGCACATATAGTGGTGATTGCCTTTGAGACGGACTGGGTGAGGAGTGACAAGGCATGCTACATGCTATGTATATATATGAAAGCAGTCACTTAAATACATGCCCATGGTCATCTGGACTTTTGCTTTCATCCCAATCTAAGATCAGAGGGATGCACAGGCAGTGACTGCCTTTTTCTTTGTGGGGGTAGGGAGGCAGGCAGCATTCCCAGACAAGATTTGTGTGTCTTTACAACAACTGCATTGTTAGTTTATTGTGAGCTACTATTTTGTCAGCTTTGAATATTAACCCTTGGCTGCAACTTATGTCTTTCTTGAAAGAAAAAAAGTAAGACTGAAATTTTTTTCTGACTCATGATTGTTTTCAGGCCACCACTGGATTTAAAGATTGGGAAAATGTTCTAAAATGCATCCCAAAGCATCTATAACCGTTTGGCTTCTGGGGACCCCAGCTTAATTAAGTTATTTCCCAAACAGTTATTTCTGTGCTGTCTTGGTCAATAAAGGTGTATTGAAAGGATACAAGGAAAACTAAAGTTGAACAGCAACACTAAATTTCTTTCCTTAATCATAGTTTCTATACAAGTTGTCATTGGAAGAAAAGGTTGTATAAAAAGAAAAAATAAAATAAAATGCATTTCAGAGCATATAAAAAATCATGGATTCTTGAAAAGGCTGAAGAGTAAGGCAAAATGTGAGAAAAGGTTGAAAAAAGTAAAGTAATGTGCATAATGTGGAGAGCCTGGAGGGGGGAGCAGATGGGAGTACTGGAGCCCATGGGATGTGTGTGTGAGGGGGCAGTTGGCAGTGCTTACGGTACCGTTTCACCTAAGCCCAGCCCTGTATATAGAGTGGTTGTAATGTATCATTGCTACAACTAAATGCCAGTAACTGTGAGTGTCCTTCTGTGAGATGGGCCATCATAGTGTGGTACAGAGACCTCTCATAAAATAACAGCACTGTAACTACATTTCAGGCTGTGTATATTCCCTCTAAAACACTACTCCATGAGTTAAAAGGTTGATTAGGAGGAGTGGCAGTAACAGGGTAATACTTAGACTGGAAGTATCCAAGAACCCCCCCCCCCCAACTTAATATTTGCTGGGAGCCCACGAAATGTGAACACTGACCCTGTAAATTGCACTAGTAATTAGACACACTTGGCTAATATAAATATAAGTGTTTGCAGGTATTAATGTGGGCATAAAGCAGTGTTGAGAGTGAATGTAGGCTACGTAATTGGGCAGGGGTATTATGGAGTTACTCAGAGCTGATATTAATTATTGTAAAATGTAAAGCTGTTGAACCGGATAGAGAGTCGGGTATTCCCTTATGCATGACTATAGCACTGGATGTGGAGAGTAGCAAGTTGTTGTACAGCTTAAGTTGTGAAACTGGCTTACTCAAAACTATACAATGGTCTACATAAATTTTCAAATGGGGATGATCAGAACTTTTGATTGGTTAATGTGCATTCTAGTGGGAGTAAATTATACAATAACTCTGCTTGGAATGCTTAGATATCACTAAACATATGCCACTGTTATTTGTTTACAGAGTCCAATAGCATTCTGTGTGGCTCTGCTTTTCAAAAATGTATCATACCTCTAGTGCCTTTACTAAATGTATGAACAAATAAATTATAGCCTTACACAGTGCTTAATGTATAAATACTTTACCACTTCTGTTTGTTTTTCACTATACTGCAGATAATCACATGTGCAACTTAGGGATGGCTCCAAGGTGGTATCCTCTGACATGTGGCAGTCATTTCTTGTATGCATATTGACCATGACTTCAGTTTCAGCTTCAGCTTTCGTCTTTCTGTGAAATAAACATGCAACCAATGTATAGTCACTAACCCCCTTTACTACCTGTAACATTAGCTGCAGCTGATATATGTTATTACAAAAACATGCTAAATGACTATCAACCATTGTAAGTCTCCTATCTAAAACCGTAGCATAATTACAGTAATCCATATTTGAAGGGTGTAGTTAAAATGGATTAACTCTTTGCTGGATAATACATACCTGGGACCAAATTTTGCCATTTAGGAGTTAATTTTTTTCCCATAGCTCATGCCAATGAGGTAAAACATCAGGAAGATGGTGTTACCACATCCTATTTCCACCCTCTGACCCAATCACTCTTCAGGCATCTGCATATAGAATGATAAATGTTCTGATAAATTAATCTGAAAGGAAACTCTGTAATAACATTCACAAAACTGTTCACTCCAGTAACTCCTTATAAAAAGTCTCCCCCACACACACTGATACTTAGACTGAAGAAAAGTGATACTTTTTAAACAGAAATAACTCTGCAATCCACTGTACATTCTTTTTAGTACTTACCACAAAAGAAAAATTGCTGTTGAAATGTTTAATCTTTAAACTCCTTCCATGCTTCATTTTAACAAATTACTATTTGCGTTTTCTGTTGTATGATCTACATAATATGTTCCATCATCATAGTGAAAGAGATATCTCAAACAAGGAGGGTACAGAGGCCTTTGAACAGGTTATCCTTTATCCTGTCTGCTAAGAAAGAACAACAATTCAGTTATGTGTCTGAAGTAAATACACTCATGCATACTCAGTACTTGTACAGGTCAGAAAAGAGTAAATGTATAGTTTGAAGTAAAAGGTGTAACTGCAGCACTACCAGGTATTGGTAGGAGTTATGGTTTTTATTTCCCCCCTCCTGGCCTGAGCATTTAGCCTCTCAGGTTAAGCTTTCCTGGCTTTTGCAGTGGGCAGGCAGAGGGAGGCTCGTTCTGTGATATAAGATAGGTGGTCAAAGGAAGAGGTGGCAGGCTACTTTACAATGTAAACTGATTGTGATATTTGTGTTGTTGGTGGTGGTAGTGATGGTAGTGGGGTTAATTTTTGTGGCAGTGGGCAGGGAGAGTAACTTACCTTTCTGTACCATAACCATCACACATGAGAAAACAGGAATCCTTGGAACCAGCAAGACCAAGAAACAAATACAACACTGCGTTTGGATACCATATCATTGAGCCCTGGATAGGAACTGGCATCCAACCTATTTTAAGTCACAGTACTCAAGCCTGTGTTCCCATGCGCCCTGTCTTGGGTTGTGTAATACTTGCTCTAGTACAAAGAAGTAAAAGTTTTTGTTTTCAGAGCAACGTAACCTATGTTTATAAAGCATGTTGTTAGCATTAGAATTGCCTCTATTGAAATAATGTTCATATATCTACCTTTTTAGGGCTCATTCGGTCTTGCCTATATAGTATCCATGGCAGAATATATTCTACACCTGTTGAATTACAATCACAGGCATATTGCAACTTAAATTCATAATCATGACTCTTAAGTTTCTAATTATCTGCTTAATAGTATTACTACTACTATTACCATTTTTAATGATAATCGTCTGTTCAAAATTGTTTAGTAACTGATTTTCATTGCTTGGCATTCTTCCACTCATCAACCCTGTAGTAATGGGCTTGATTTTAATACATGTTTACAATGCATCCATAAGCAGTGTGTTGAAAATGCGGACAGCTAAGCATTCAGTGATTTCTTAACTAAATTTTAACTAAATGGGCAAGTTTTTATTGGTTATTTATTCACCATATCTTTACCAGGTATTATGACAATTATTTCTATTTATTGTAAATTTTTGTACAAGTGTTCCTTTTATCTATTTTAGTGTATATTTCTAATGTGTGATTGTTAGTCTGATTTGATTTGCTTACAAAGTCACATGACTGGGTTAATAACTTTATAATTTGTTTAGTGTTTGGTTCATCAGCAGTTCTGATTAAGTCCCAGGTCATTATAGGGATGAAAGCCCTTAACTATTTCCTAATAAAATATTTATTTAATTTCTGTGTGTGCCTTTCCTCGACATGGTTTCTACAATTGTTTTCTTACTCTCAGCTTAGAGGGATCCTTAGTTGTATTTGGTTCTTCTGTTCTGTTAGCCGAAATGCAAACATTAAGGATGATACATATCAAGTCTGACACAGCTACAACCTCCATTTATCATTCTATATGCAGAAATTTGAAGAGTGGTTTGATTAGAAGGTAGAAATAACATGTGGTTATCTTGCACCCTGCCATGTAATTCAACCTGCTTTCTCAAATATCTTATTTGTTGGCTCTGTCTTCAGAACTGTTCCTAGGAGTACTAGGGTCTGCAGCTGGTAGTAGTCACAAGAAAGAGTCAGGGGAACTCAAACAATAGTCATTAATAGCCATATAGTGAGTAACATGGCCTTGGGTCCACATCTTTGAAATAGTACAGATATATACTCTGCAGGCAGTGCACAATTTCAAACAATTACACAGATTGCTCTGCAGAGGTCAGGAATGACAATGTCTGAAAAAAAAAAAACAGTTTTTTAGAGACTTTCCTTTTTAGCAAAGCTCTTTACAACAGGGTTTTGAAGTCATGTTTTGACACAGATGAATATACCAGTAAGTCAATGGTTAATAGATAACTAGCATGTTAATACCACAAGACAATTTGTTTTACTGCTATACAGTAGAAAATTGGGGATGTGCCTAGGCTGTATATGCCAGGTTACCTCCAGTAGCACTTCTTTGGAGAATGGGAGTCTGACCTATTGCTAAAAAAAATTATTGTTGCTATGTTTTTTTTTTTTTTTTTTTTTTTGGAAGTTGCTAAGGCTTTAAAACACAGATCTTCTGTACCTCAAATTTTCTTCTAAATAAGCATTTTTGAGTAAAATGTCAAAATGTTTATCAGCACTGAGTTAAAATCATCCTCTTAAATCTGTTTATCATAAAAATGTCTCTACAGTTGGAATATTGTATATATCATATAGGGGCTACCTAAGTGCAGAAATATTGTTCCTATCTGCTAGTAATCCGCAGATGTGGCAAGGAGCAATTCCTAAATTATGTAGCCTCCCTGGCCTCACCCATGGAGTAGAATTAATTTACATATTATGGAAATTAAGAGATCTCTGTACAAGTTTCACTTTCATTATTTGGAGGTTGGTGATGTTACTGTCTTCAGGCAGATGATGTCTGTTTGTACCAGTGAGACTGTATGCATGCACAGCTGTGGGTTGTGTTTTTATATCTCTGTATTTTTCAGTGTGTATTGTGCATTTTTCTCTCTTAGACAGATGCAACAGCAACAGATGTTTTTGCTTATCTATTCTATGTGGAACAGCATATCACCTTTACAGGGACATTTGTTTATTGCATAGTAATTAGGTACAGCTGGTCTCAGCTCTAGGCATGCAAATATCTGCATCACCTACACATGTCTGGGATACATATGTTTGTTTATTCCATTTGCATATCTACTACATACCTAGACTCTTCCTGGAACACAGCAGGGTTTGTGATTCGTATGAGTTTCTGGTATGTGTTTTTACTATGTACTAGACCTACACAATTGCAGACATCCTTTGTGAATCCTGTAATGAGAATCATTTCCCCTTATGAGGTGGGCAGGCATGGAGTAGGACAAAACGTGACTATATTATAGTCTCCTCTTGTTTTTGTATTTCCTGCCATTTCCCAGTAGCATTCTGGGTGGAGGGTGTGAAGCTCCTGGCTTATTAAAAAAACGTATAAAAATTTTGCTCGTACGTTTTGCCCTTCTTGTCAAATTTATTATGAAATTCTTCTGTTGGATGTCTAAACTGAGCCAATATTCAAAGCAATATCTACATATTTTTTATTTAATGTTATCTGTGATAATTTGGGTGCAAAAGGCAGGCCTGCTTTCTTCCTCTCAGTAACATTGTTGTAGGCATCATAAGGTTACCCTCTACATCATATGCAGAGGTTATAGTTTCAGTGTCTGCTCTCTGTCCACAGTGGAAGTCAGTTTTAGTACAGGTTCTTTGGTACCTGAATCAGATAAAGATTGCAAAGTTTCCAGCACCTACTCTAAAATAGACTCATATCAAGCCATATAGGAAAGATAATTTAAGAATCTTTCTACTGTGTTACAGAGATACAAATCATCTTTTGTGATCTGTCTACCACTATGGATTTTTTTTTCAGATGATAAGTTTGCACGACACCGTTCTTTTCCTGCAACTGCCACCGACAAATGTAAATTGACTGGAACTCCCTTTGTTTGTAAAAACATTTTATCTATTAGGAGGTACCCTGAATAATCTAGCTACCTTTTTTTGGTGCAAGGGGTTGAGAATTAAGGACCATGCTTATTGCTACTAACAAGGCTTACATTTATTCCAGTGGGAGATGGCAATGCCTGAGTCTATGGTTTGCTGACCCTGATTAATTCATAGTTTTTTTGGGTAGGATACATCAGCCATAAAATGCCCTTATTAAATTAACAACCTTTAGCAATGTAACATTTTTAGAGGGGTTGGGGGAGCTATAGAGGAAAAATTACTGATGACAAAAATCAGTATCCATACCAAAGCTATTTGGTCTGCTTCATGTAGAAGTGAGGGTATCGATGAAATACTAGAAGAAAACATAAAAATATTGGGACAAATGTCCTTCAGACAGCACTTGATGATCTTGGCTTTGGTGAATTGATGCAGTTGCTGGTGTCTGGGCTTCCTCCACTTTCTCTACTATCTAGAATTAGTATTTTGCAAAATGGTGGCAGTCATGGGTTACAACATGCAACTATTGTTGTGTTTCATAAACCGATGATGTTCTTTGCAGGAACATAAAAAAAATGCCCTTTTACCATCTTAAAACCCTTAGATTAGTGAAATGTAAGAAAGTTGTTCATGGAGATTCTTCTCTTTCACTGGATGGTTTAATCTGTACAAAAGTGGAAACTGCACAAAAAGCAATTGATTATTTTACTGTAACTTATTCAACACAGTCATGTGCTGGGTGAAGGACCTAAAGAGATTTTGTATTTTTCTTGTGACCAATGTTGGTGATGACAGTTTTTCATCTCCTCTGACTAGATATTCCTCTGTATGCCCTCCTCAGTATGGAGAACATCAATGTCTGTGCTGTGACTGAAACCTGGTTCAAGGCTCCTGAGAGCACTCCTGAGAGCACCCCGGCACTATCAGGTTTTACCTCATATCATGCGTTCCGGCCCCAAAACCAGGACCGTACCACAAAAGGAGGGGATGTATCCATATTCATCAAGGATACCCACACCTCCAGGCTGGTGGCAACTCAAGAAGCATCAGAGACCATTCAGGTGCAATTAACCATAGGTAAAACTGCTCTACAGTTTGTAGCATGTTACAGGCTACCCTCTCAAACTCAGGAACCCCACACAGCCTTCCTGAAGACACTGGAGAGTATAAATGTCTCTCCAAACACCATCATATTGGGTGACTTCAACTACCCAAACATAGACTGGGAACATTACTCAAGCCCCAATACCCTAGCCCAAAGGTTCCTGGAGTTCATAAACTCAAATGCTATGGAACAACTTGTCACCATTCCCACAAGAGGTGAAAATATACTAGACCTGATCATCACAAACATGGGGACAAAATGCTCCACACCGGAAGTATATCCCTCATTGGTGAGATCAGACCATAAACTAATCTCACTGGAGATCCACATCCAGCCCCCACCCCCAACAAAAAAGACCACAGTGAAGAACTTCTCAAAAGCCACCTTCACACTTCTTAAGACTGGTGTGGTATCCTTCAAGGCCCCTGAGCCATTGGAAACCACAACCCACGCTGCTGAATCCCTTACAAATGCTTTCTACGAGTACCTTCAGGATTGCATGGATCAAGCAATCCCAAATAAAATCAAGACCCTTTCCACCAAAGGCAAGCACCCGATCTGGTGGACCCCAGCCATAAACAAACTTTACAACAAGAGGAGAAAGCTACTACAAGATAGAGCAAAATCCCTAAAAGGGAAGACATCTCTGATCAATACTAGTAAAAAACTACGATCACTCATAAAATCATTCAAGGCCAACTTTGAGAGAAAAATCGCCAAGGACTCAAAAGACAATCATAAGGCCTTCTTTAGCTATGTTAGAAATCTGGGTGGAAACTCCCAGATATGCTCAGAATTAGTCCAGAATGATACAAAAATAACTGAACCCACAGACATTGCAAACATACTGGCAGACAGGTTCAGTGAAAATTTCTCGCCTCCCTCCCCCCCAAAAGGAGAAATATCTATCCCAGCAGAGTGTAGCCTCCCAATCATCTCAAATGCCCAGGTGAGAGCTGCTCTCTCTAAAGCTAAAAACACAGCATCAATTTGACTGGATGGTGTCCCCGGCTGTGTGCTACCCGAACTCAATGAGGAACTAAACCCACACATAAGGCTGCTGTTTAATCTTAGCCTTACCACAGGATACGTACCCAAAGAGTGGCGTACGGCAACTGTGGTCCCACTCCACAAAGGCGGTGCTTCTACGGACCCTAGTAATTACCGCCCCATAAGCTTAACAAGCCGGGTCTGCAAAGCTATGGAGAGGATCATAATGGAACTAATAAATAAAGACATAGGGGACCTACAGGCATTGGATCCTACCCAATTCGGCTTTGTCAAGGGCAGATCATGCCTCTTGAACTTGGTCGACTTTTTTGAAACAGTCACCAAGGCTATTGATGAGGGTAAGGCAGTTCACACAGCCTACCTTGACCTTGCAAAAGCTTTCGACACAATACCCCACTCGGGTATCATAGAAAAGCTCACCAGCTTAAATGTAAACCCATATGTCACAAGATGGGTTGCAAACTGGCTCAAGGACAGAACCCACAGGGTTAGAGTTGCTGGTGCCATGTCAGACTCCAAGCCGGTCATAAGCGGTGTTCCACAGGGCTCAGTCCTGGGCCCCCTCTTGTTCGGCATCTACTTTTCAGAAGTGCAGGCAAACATAGGAGGATTGTGGCTGACAAAGTTTGCAGATGACTGCAAACTGGGCACCATAGTTGAAAATCTATCAGACACAGATATCCTTCAGAGAGGTCTCATAGAAACGGATAACTGGTGCCAGAGCCATGGCCTTAAGCTAAACGCCAAAAAATGTATAGTCATACCCTTTGGTAAAAACAAGGTAACCCCAAGTTACCACATAGGTGGCAATCCATTAAGCACAGAAGAGGTTATCAGGGACCTGGGGACCCAAGTTGACAGTAACCTTTCTTTTGACTCTCGCATTGCCAAAGTAGTTAGGAGGACCTTCTACATTGCCCACCTGATTATGAAGGG
Source organism: Protopterus annectens (assembly GCF_019279795.1). Classification (NCBI taxonomy): domain Eukaryota; kingdom Metazoa; phylum Chordata; order Ceratodontiformes; family Protopteridae; genus Protopterus; species Protopterus annectens. Next base: position 719,997,046 of record NC_056743.1, on the reverse strand, counting down.
ATTCACATCCAGATCAAGGGAGGTCATTGTTCCCCTGTACTCTTCACTTATCAGACCAATGATTGAGTACAATGCCCCATTCGGAATGTATCTTACCCGACACCTGCAGCAATTGGAAAGACCCCAAAAGTTCCTCACCAAAAGGATAAAGGGGCTCAAAAATATGCCATATGCTGCCCGAATGAAGAAACTCCAGCTCTATTCAGTCGCATACCATCTGCTCAGAGGTGACCTGTGCCTGACATACAAGGCCATGTCCAAACCGGAATTAATGGACATGCTCCACCTCAAAAAATCCAAATCCACCAGAGCCACAAGAGCAAGAGACTTAAACCTAAACACGGATATAAATAGGATGTGCTGGAGGGACAGATTCATCACCCAGAGACTTCCTATGCTGTGGAACAGAATCCCGGTCCATGTGAGACAGAGCACCTCACTGGCTCTGTTCAAGAGGAATCTTGACCAGTGTATGGGAGATCATAGGTTTACCCCGGGGATCATCTCTGTATCACTGCTGGACAGAGGCACGGCAAACTAATGGGTATAGTATTCTTCAACCTAAGGGGTGGTGAAAGCCACACAACTCTGGCTAGGCTTATAAATGCCCTAGGGCAGATAGCCTAGTATGAACCTATGAACCTATATATTTGACTTAAAGTTGTACAAGGAGCATCAGTATTATAATCAGAGGTTTTGATCTTGTTTTAAGTTGTTCTTCATCCTTCTACAACTTCTTCGATTTCCTGAGGTTTCTATGCCATTTTGGAAGAACATGCCTATGATTTTGCCCAATTTCCTCCCTCAGACTTTAACCTGCTTCATTATTTATTTTGTTGGTTCTATTTTAAGAAGGTTAGTAGGCTGTACCACAGTAGGCCCCTTTTATCTATAACTTATTTAAAACAGATAATATAAATTAAAATAGATAAATAAATACGCTTAGGAGCAATCCAGCACAAAACGAAGTTTCCAGCATGAAATAAAGTTTCCAGCATCAGTTGAATAGCAATCCAGTGATAAAAATATAATAGTATACAAGAATGACTCGTTCCAAATAGAACAGGATATATTTAATTTAGGCACATATAAGAGGTTAGGTAAGCGCTTTCGCCAAAAGGCTTTCTCAAACCATTAGCAAACAAATAGTAAAATCATTGGCTGTCTTATATATAAAAAACAGTTAACTGAATAATTAATTTCAATGACATCACCACAAATCTTAAAGTCATAAGCTAGGTGAGACAGGCGTATACTAGGACATATTAGATACAAAGATATTAGCATCTATATTAAGTCAAGCTTAAAAATAACACTCACATAAAATTCAAATGGAATATATATATATATATATATATATATATATATATATATATATATATATATATATATATATAATTATATAAAAATCATTAATATTTAGAATGCACTCTGAACATCAAATACATAAAAAATATACTGAATCTATTTAACTACTAATTTCCCATTTTTCAAAACAGGCTTTAATGGAATTTTATCATTCAAGCCTGGATTAACATGTGCTTTGAATTTGATAATCCATTTAATTTTTATTCTTTCCATATAATTTCTGATATCCCCTCCCCTAGTACTATGAATGTCCACCTGAAGAACCATGAATCGAAATGTATGTTCAATACCAGTCTCAAGAACATGTTTAGATAAGGCATTGGTACTAGATCAGATACGTATTTGGTATAGGTGTTCTCTTATCTGATCTCTGAGCCTTCTATCAGTTTTACCTACATAGAATGCAGGACAACTTGTACACAATGCCAAATAAACTACATGTTCAGTATTACAATTAGCTACTACCTCGAACTGGAAGCATTGTGATGTGACTGGCTGGACAAACATATTATAGTTATAAATATGAGAACAAAAATTACAATTGTTACATGGGAATGTACCATTTCTACGAGAACTATTTGAGGTTTCCAGCATATTAGGGTAGCATAATATTCTATGCAAATTCTTCTTATTTTTAAATAGAAATTGTGGGTTCTCACCTACTATTTCTTTAATTGATGGATCAGTAGTCAAGACCTTCCAATGTTTATAAATAATTTCTCTAACATCTTTAAAGTCATTTGTATAAAACATAGAGAATTTCTGCATAACCTTCACTTCATTACCCATATTCCCAGAACTATGGCATCCAGAATACATATCTCTACCAGAGTCAGAGAATATGGGGATGCTCTCTCACTTCTGTATTGTTCAATACTTCGATAGCTGTCATGTATGTCCTGTTCATTATATGATCTATCTAACCGTCTCTTTTTAAGATCTATAAGTTCTTGGTCATACTCTTCTTGTGTTGGATTAAGCCTTGAAGCTCTAATAGCTTGTCCTCCTATGATTTTTTTAAAGACAAACCTCGGATGCATACTCCTATGTAAAAGGGTGTTCCTATAACAAGGCTTCCTGTACACTCCAGTCTTAAGTTTGCCATTATTCAGCCTCTCTATATCGACATCCAGAAAATTTATCTTACAAGTGGATTCCTCTACTGTAAATTTTAGATAATCTGTAAGTAAATTAATTTCATCAAAAAAACATATACAATTCAATTTTGCTGTCTGTCCATAAAAGAAAGAGATCATCTACAAAACGTTTGTAGAAGATCACAAATTTCTGATAGCTTGGTAGCGGGAATAAATGTTCTCTTTCCCACATAGCCATAACCAAGTTGGCGTAGCTACTGGCACAAGATGTGCCCAAAGCCATGCCATCTTTCTGTTTGAACATTTCATTGTTAAATACAAAGACATTATTTTCTAATACTATTTTTAATAATGAACATAACAGCTCTGCCTTAGTAGAAGTAAATTCAGAATATTGTATAAGATATTTGTATATGTTCTGTATACCTGTTTGATTGGAAATGACCGTAAACAATGATTTAACATCTAGTGTCACTAGGAAATAAGAAGTAGTATCTTCTACTGAGACCATTCTTGCATAAACGTCTAGCAAGAATTGTTTTGTGTCTTTAAGAATAAATTGATTCTTATCTGCTAAGGGCCTTAAAGACTTCTCAATAAAAACTGAAATAGGTTTGGTGATCCAACCTCTGCCTGCAACTATCGGTCTCATCAGGGGATGGGTTGGGTCCTTGAGTATCTTCGGTAAACCTTGAATAATTGGTAGGAAAGGGTACTCTACCCAGAAAAAGTTAAACAACTCTCCAGTAATAATTTCATTTTGCTTTAAGTTCTCTAAATGTCATAGACCTGTTTAATATGGTCTTGGACATCTCGCAAAGAAATAGACATATCAAATCTCTTCTCATCTAACATATCGTGCATAAGTCTGTTATATCTAACCGCAGCCATAATTACTATTGGTCCGCCTTTGTCGGCTGACCTAATAATAATATTTCTATCATTTTTCAATCCATTCAGTGCTAATTTCTGTCTATAAGTTAAATTACCTTTCTTTTGTGTATAAGAGTAGATACACATATTATAGACATCTTCTTCTACCATTTTACTAAATGCATCAAGTAAAGGGTGATAGTTAGGAATAAATGTACTTGGTTTAGAAAAACATTGACCTACAGGTTTAATAGCTTCATTCTTAAACATTAACTTCAGCTGTACATTTATTATTTAGTGTCTAAAATAATATCTGTCATGTCACTATGTGTAGTGGGTATGAACGATAGTCCCTTATTCAACAGTTGGCTTTCTTCTTTATCTAGGGGACTATGGGAAATATTCCATACTATGCTGGTGTTAATTTCTCCCACATTTTCTTCAGAGTGGGTCCTTTCTGTTCTCCACCAGATGCTTTCCTTTTTGTCTTTCTCTGCTCATAGAGCGACTCTTTCCCCTTCTGGGGATGTTGGTAATAGGGAAAGGGGGGAGGATGTATCAGGTTCAGACCACTGATGGAAGATGATACTTTGGGCCTAACTACTAATTCAGTATTAGCAGAGGTAGGCAGATTGCAGCTAGAATGTGAGCTATTCACATCTGAATCTATAATATTATTATTCTGACTGGATCTTATATGGTTACTAACTACAGCAGTATTAGCATAATCTACTGAGATCAAAGCATTAGAAGCATCAGAGATATTAACAGATTCATTGCTATGAATATTAACAAATTCATTCCTATGAGTATTCACATCGATATCAACATTATTACTGTTCGTATTATTTATATCAACAACAGAAGTGTTCATATTTGGAACGGTAGCTATAGGAGTTCGCACAAATCTACTGTCCCCATTTACTTGATTTTGCCTGCTGTTAGACTTACAAAGCCAAGTAAAGACTTGACCATTTGAAAAATCAAAAATGTCTTGTTCCAGCTTATGCTTCTTTTGCTCAAGAAGCTGTTTCTCAAACAGGAACACGCTATCAAGTAGACGTTCTACCATTCGCTCTACTTCTGCAGTTGGAAATTTGTCTATTATGTAATTTTGTTGTTTTTTAATAATATCTTTAAGTTTAACTTCTTCTGGTGAAAAGAATTCATTTAACAAGGACATATAATTCAGGCTCACCTGGGTATTCAACTGTTGCCAGCGATAGAGAAGTTCTGGATATAAAGTTCCAGTCGTTGGCATTTTCAGTACTCAAAGCCCTCTTGGTATTATCTTCTTGTGAATGCACACTTCAAAATGATAGCGTTGCATCTGTAATCGTTTAAGTTTCAGGAAGAGTGTTTCCAACGAAGCAAAAGCTTCATTCAACGCATTATAATCAACCGCGTCATGCACATTCTCATTTCCTGTATGCACTACCACATACGCAAGTAATGGATTCGAATCTCCAGTCACACAGCTCAAAAACCGAGCCTGATAGGTGGTTTTCCCTGGGTGGGGGTGTATGTAATTCCACGATATGTTCAAATCTCTTGGCCATGGTTAAATTAGTAGTTAAATAGATTCAGTATATTTTTTATATATTTGATGTTCAAAGTGCATTCTAAATATTAATGATTTTTATATAATTATGTATATATGTTTTATTTGAATTTTATGTGAGTGTTATTTTTAAGCTTGACTTAATATAGATGCTAATATCTTTGTATTTAATATGTCCTGGTATATGCCTGTCTCACCTAGCTTATGACTTTAAGATTTGTGGTGATGTCATTGAAATTGATTATTCAATTAACTGTTTTTTATATATAAGACAGCCAATGATTTTACTATTTGTTTGCTAATGGTTTGAGAAAGCCTTTTGGCGAAAGCACTTACCTAACCTCTTATATGTGCCTGAATTAAAGATATCCTGTTCTATTTGGAATGAGTCATTCTTGTATACTATTATATTTTTATCACTGGATCGCTAGTCAACTGAAGCTGGAACTTTATTTCATGCTGGAAACTTTGTTTCGTGCTGGGTTGTTCCTAAGCGTATTTATTTATCTATTTTACATTTTGCTTTGTGACTGGCTTCGGAGCACTTATCCCTTGGTGGTTAGTTTTTTATTTTGCTGTCTAGATAATATAAATTACATTAGTGTTCAGGTAACAAAAAAAGCAAAGTATCGTATTAGTGCTAAAACACAAGAGTAAATCAACTTATTTTTAATTGGGCAAAGCAGTATGATGTACTTACTTCAGAAACTGTAGTAATATATTAAGTATCTCAAATTACCCAGTACTATAGATAAGCCCATTACCTATAAAGGAGAGGAAAGAAAAAAGTCTAAGTATAAATGCCAGCCTGGGAAATTTCTGTAAGTTGAACTGCTGGCATCAGAGGAATATTTGGTATCTCTGACGGATTTTAAGGATGACATGATTGCGGGGGTCATGTAGATGACCCCTAAGCATGTACATCATGGAATTAATTTAAAATGTTATTTCTTTACTGCAATAAGGAAACTAAGTAGGGTGGAAAGGTTCCTAAAGGAATATCATTCCAAATTATAAGGCCTTAAATGGAGAAAGTTCTGCTTCCAAAAAGTAGGAAATGTTGGGAAGTTAAGATCTCTTGGGAGACAACCATGTTATAATGCAGACCCTAGATACATGCTGGAATGATAAGAGTGTGTCTTATGGTGCATCAGTGCCACATGTGCAACTGTTTCTAGATCAAAGGGCGGATGAGAAGAAATAACTGAAGCTTTATTAGGAAACATGCTGCTTCTCTTGTCTTCTGCAAAGACTCTAAATGAAACAATACAGGTCTTAACTTGTTCTTTATAGGTTCATAGCTAGGTACTAGGCTATTGGCCCTGGGGTCTATACAAGCCCAGCCAAAAAGGTACCCTGGCTTTTGCCACCCAAGAAAATTATTTTCCTGTGCCACTGTCGAGCAGAGTCACAGAAGTGATCCCTGGGGTGAATTTCCTATCTCCCATCCAATCATCAAGATTTTTCTTGAAGAGTGCTAATGAGGAGCTTTGTTTGATATAGATAGGTAGTTTGTTCCAGAGTATGGGAAGTCTCTGGGACAAGAATCTATCCCTCCGTCATGTTCTGTTTATTGTAGTGACAAGGTTTAGGTCCCTAGAGCATGTAGCTTAGAGGGATTGGGATTTCTTTAAGTGGAGCATGTCCAACAGCTCTGGGTTTGACATAGCTTTGTATGTTAGGCAGAGATCACCTCTGAGTAGGCGATATGTGACCGAGTAAAGCTGGAGTTTTTTGAGACAGGTCTGAGAAGGGTGTCTGTTTGAGGCCGATAATCCTCTTTGTGAGGTATTTCTGCGACCTTTCCAGTTGTTGTAGATGTCTTATGAGGTACATACCAAAAGGGGCATTGTACTCTATAATGGGGTCTAATGAGTGATGAGTATAGGGGAATAATGACCTCTTTTTTTCTGGATGAGAAACCTTTTGTGATGAGGTGTGCCACGTAGAAGGATTTCCTGACTACTGTGGTGATGTGATTATCAAAGGAGAGATTACTGTCCACCTGTGTCCCAAGGTCTCTTATCACACTTTCGGTGTTAAGTATACTACCGCCTATGTTGTAGTTCATGGGCACAGAGTTTTTACCAAAGGGGATGACAATGCACTTTTTGACATTGAGCTTGAGGCCATGGCTTTGACACCAGGCATCTGTCTCAGTGAGGCCCTTTTGTAGGATGTCCACATCATTAGGAGTTTCGATTATGGCTCCTAGTTTGCAGTCATCTGCGAACTTCGTTAGCCAAAGACCTTCTGTGTTAGCCTGTACTTCAGAGAAGTAGATACCAAACAGGAGAGGACCCAGGACTGAACCCTGTGGTACTCCACTTGTCACTGGTCTGAAGTCGGATTTGGAGTTTGCTACTTTTACAGTGTGGGTTCTGTCAGTGAGCCAGTTGGCAACCCATCTTGTGACATAGGGATTTATACCTAGTTTAGTGAGTTTATCTATAATTCCATAGTGGGGGGATGGTGTCGAATGCCTTGGCAAGATCTAGCTAGGTTGTGTGAACCACCTTACCCTTGTCTACGGCTTTGGTAACTGCTTCAAAGAGTCTATCAGGTTTAGGAGACATGATCTGCCTTTTACAAACCCAAGTAACTTAAGATCCTAGCTTAATCTTTTCCTTTCACAGAGATTTCACAAAAACTACACTCTCTACTGTGTGTCTCTGCTGTAGCTTGATAAGATTGGTATAGGATTTTTTTTAGAAGTAGGTCATATTCACGAATCTGTATTATACATTTCTGTTTAGGGTTGTTTAGGTTCCCTATTATATGATCGAAGACGCATTATTTTGAATGCGTCTTGATTGAACTTGAAAGCACGAAACGGCAAAATACCGAAACAGCATATAAGCAAATTCTTTCCCTGGGAAAGAAATCGCTTGGCCGCCGTCGTTATTTTGCCGTTTTTGTCACTGTAGTGTGATCTCAGAGTTGGTATATTTAAGTAGGGGTGTGTGGGGGGCACAGCCCCCCACATTGGGGGGGGGCAAAGTCCCCCACTTTATGTAATGTTTTAAAGTTTTTTTTTTTTTTTTTATTTGGAACAGCGATTTTTTTTCCCTGGGAAAAAAAAAATCGCTGTTCTAAGTGTTCAAGATTGTAAGTTTTCACTTGCATGGGGTCGATAAATCAGTGTTTGCTTTTTTTAAGCTTTCGCTGATTTAATATAGACCCGTCGTTTAGACTTCATATTCAAGAAAATGTGAGACACACAGCAGAGTGTGTAGTTTTTGTGAAATCTCTGTGAAAGGAAAAGGTTAAGCTAGGATCTTAAGTTACTCATTATTTAAATGGTTGGGCAGTATTAAGGAGCCCTACCGAGGGTCATTCAACAAACCATCTGGTTGATACTTTTCTTCTTCTGATTGCAGTGTTTAAAGGCATATATTTGCTTTTTTGTAAGTTGATGACCAGTCTTCTGTTATTGAATACATGCAAAATGGGTGAAAGATCAGCTAGTAGTAGATTGCTTGTATTTGATGTAGACTGAACCAGGCCTGAGTACGTTAAGATGGTCTGCCTACAGATCAGCATTGCAGATAGTTGTAGTAGGTAGACTGAAATAGATGTAAATAGAAAAGAGTAAAAAAGGCCTAAAATGGCCTTGCAATGCCCTCTTTGATTTGAGAATGACTGAGAAAGTTTATTGTGTACTAAAAGAGTAACTCATCTGCTGTGATGGTAGCCAAAGAATTTTTTCAGTGGTATCTGGCATAATTTAATAGTCATAGGATGTCCTTCCATTTCACTGTTGAAATATTCTTTACAATAGGTATTCTCTGCCAAGGGTGGCCTGAAATCCAGCAAGTATACCAAAGCCTTTAGGTTGCTTTAAGGTATGCCGTACGCCACATGTATGCTCCTTACATAATGTAGGGCATAAAGGTGACATTTGGATGTACCATCCTCAGATCTTCTTTTCAACCAGTCCGAACATCTCTTGAATGTCAGTCTAAACATCTGTTCCGTTGGTGGTTCACCAAGCCATTTCAGATAAGTGCCCTTTAGGCATTTACTGATCTTATCTTTTGAGGTTTCATGTCATCCAAGAAAGGTAAATGCCAGTATGAGAGATAGCTCCCCATACAGACCATTATGACCAGTGCTTATTTTGTCTTAGTGTTTCCCATGATCATATGTCCTGTTCAGTTTGTCAGGCCTTTGTTCCAAAGAAACTCCATAGTCAGCTTTCTTCCTTGGCCTTGTATTTGGAGAATCAACATCTTAAGCTTATAGTTAAAGACAGTATGGAAGGAGCTTCCTTCCACAAAGCAGAGCTGTCCATGAAGAAGAAGGCCAAGAAGCCTAGGTCTGATTCTTCTGTGATGCAGCCTTCACCAGATGTTTCTCCCAAGGCAAGTGAAAGCCTGGAGCTTTGTCCACCTCCGCCATTGGATTTTTCTTCCATAACCCTTTCAGAGGCTGGTGTGGATCCACCATATGCACATCCTTGGAGGGCTTGCAGACATCCACTTTGGACATTCAAGGAGAACCGCAGCTGATTATTTCCATGGGCTAGAGGTGTTCCATAGATTTTTCTCAGGAAGAAAGTCCTGACTACCATTATTGAGAGCCATCCAGGATCGGAGTCTTCTAAGTTTTATAAGGTGGACATCCCCTTGAAGAAAAAGCATAGGACTAAGCATATTTCTCCAGCTCCTAAGGACCTGCAGAGTGAATGGCAGAATTTTGTTTAGGGTTTGTTTAATGCTTTGGCTTTGAAATCTCCTCATGGGTTCTCTGTTTCAGCACCCCTTTGGACTGCCACTCCCCTTAAAAGACCCAGGGGACAGGATTCCTCTGAGGAGTAGGTAGATTCAGATTAGGAATCCCTTGCTGATTCATCTCAGATTCTCTCTCCTTTAAACTATATGGGTCTGAGGAAGAGGAATCTACTAGTCCTGACACTCCTTTTGAGGAAATTTCTTTTGGGTATACTATCTCCACAATGATGGAATTTTTTAAAAATGATTGTGCCCAGGTTTCTGAGGTTCAGAAAATGTATTACAAGCTCCTGCTTTGACTGCCTTATTGGATGTCTTTTCTACTGCATCTAAGGCTCCAAATTCCCAGCCCTCTGCCCACAAGAAACCTTATAGGTTATATAGGGTGCATGAGGACTGTAAATTTCTTTATAGGTGTCCTTCTGCTGGCCCTTCTGTGGTGCCTCTAGCTTCTGACAAGCCATCTCATTTGCTGCCTTCTACCAAGTTACTTCAGTCTGATAAAGATAGCAGAACTGTGTAAAGGCTAGGTAAGAAGGTTTATACCTCTGCTACCTTAGCTTTTAGGGCAGTTAATTAGCAGACCCATATGTCCAGGTACATTTTGGCTCTTCTTTCCCAGGTAATTTCTTATCTCCTAGACTCTGAAGGGAAGACTTGTTCTTTCTCTGCTAGGGACTTCGTCCCAGGTGGCTCGCCATTCTATTAAGTGTAGTTATCATGCAGCAGATGCTTCTTTTAAGGCTGTTGCCTTTGGTTCTATGATGAGGAGATATTCCTGGCTTTGGCTCCAACCTTTGCCTGATGATATTAAGGCTAAGTTGATGGATGCTTCTCTGGACAACAAACACTTATTTGGTGAAGCTGCTGCTGACTTGTTTGTCTATTCAGGATAAGGGCAATGCCTTTCAGAAACTTAAGCATGTTTTTGTTTTTCCTGGGCCTAAATTTCAGAGGAATTTCTTCAGTAAGTCAGCCTTTGTTCATAGGCAGTCTTACCCCCCCCCCCAAGGGTAACAAGGGTAGGAAGCAGGTTTCTCCTGCTAAAATATTCAAACTTCTGTACCACATAATTCTCCTTTTACTAACAAACCAGGTGCTGCCTGACTATCCTCTTCTTCTCAGCCAGATTCCTCTTTCTCTTCATCTTTCCCCTTCTCCTTGGTTAAAGATTACTCGGGATTCCTGGGTTCTGCACATTATCCTCTAGGGTACTTTATGGTCTGCTTCCTCAGGCTTATCTGGTGTGTCTGGATCTCAAGGATGCTTATCGTCTTATCCCAATTCATCCCCTTTTTACAATTTTTTTAAATTTCTCTGTTTCTTCGCAGCATTTTCAATTCTGTGATTTGCCCTTTGACCTTTGTACAGCCCCAGGGGTATTCACCAAATGCCTCACTCCTGTGATTGGTTTTTGGAGACTGAGGGTGATTGAATTCTTTTTTTTCCTACTTGGAGACCTCCTGTTTCAGGCATTTTCTCCAGAGACCTTTTTGGAAAATCTTCATTTTGCAGTCTTCCTTATGCAGAGCCTGGGGTTCACTATAAATTTCAAAAATTCCTTTCTGACTCCTTCTCGGGATCATATTTTTCTGGGGTGCAGGATCCTCATATTAGGCCTGCTCTGCTGGCATCCCTGTCTCCTCCCAAGGCCATAACTCTCATTTCCTTTTTTTTCATCCTCTTCTTCCTCTGACTTCAGTGACAGCAAGGGAATTTCAGAGAGCTCTGGTGTTCATGGCTTCCACCATTCCTATGCTTCCTTTTGCCAAACTCCACATGAGAAAACTTCAGTGGCTTTTAAAGTCAGTTTGTCTTCAGCATTCTCATCTCCTCAAATTTTTAGTTCCTCTTCTTCCATGTCTCAAGCAGCAGTTTTAGTGGTGTATTCAGCAGTTGACTATCAATTCAGGGCTCCATTTTAATCTACCTCTTCCCTCTTGGGAGCTGTTCACAGGCTCTTCAGGCATGTGATGGAGAGCAGCTTTAGGCTCCCTGAAGGTGCAGGGAGTCTGGTTGCCTCATCAACCAAAAAAAAAAACACATCAACATCAAGGAGATGAGAGCTCTTCTGCTGGTCTTTCCTCCTGTTCTCTCCACAGGCCATCTCAAGGTGTTTATAGACAATACCACAGTAGTGTGGTATATCAACCAACCGGGGGGGGGGCAAGGTATTTTCATCTTTGCCAGTTGGCACTCTTAGTGTGGGAGCTAGCTATCCAGTATCAAGTGACTGTTTAGGCAGTTTATATTCCTTCAGGTCAAATCATTGTGGAAGACTCTGTGAGTGGGTCCATAACTCAATCCCATGAATGGATGCTTCACAGGGATGTGTTTCTGAACATTGTCCACCAGTGGGGTACTCCTAAAATGGATCTTTTTGCCTCCCATCTGAACACACAACTTCCTCTATTTTGTGTCAGCATCCCATGTCTTCTAGTTTGGAAGGTGGACGCCCTCTCTATTTCTTGGAAGGGGATGTTTCTTTATGCTTTTCCACCCCTTACCCTCATTCCAAAAGTCCTGTTCAGAATACAACAGGATGCTGCCAAAATCTTTTTGGTGACTCCCTTTTGAACAAGACCGCATTGGTTCCCCTCTTCTAATGCATTTAGCCAAGGGCAGTCATCACAAGTTAACTCGCAGGGTGGACCTTCTCACACAAGACAAGGGATCTCTCATCCATCCCCATCTGTCCACTCTTCAACTGACAGTGTGGTAGGATTTTGATTCCACATAGACACCTTTTTTTCTGAGGATGTGCTTAGAGTCCTACAGGAGGCCAGGAAACCCACTACTAGGAAATCCTACTTAAACAAATGGAAGAGGTTTTCTGTTTGGTGTCTTTCTTGTAACCTGGACGCACTTTCTGTGGATATTCCTTTGGTTCCCTGTCTTATCTGGGTGAACTAGTCAATGCTGGGTTGGCTTATTTTTCTGTTAAAGCCCACTTAGCAGCTATTTCTGCTTGTCTGCCTTTATCATCTCCTTTAGCTTCTAGATTTAAATCTAAACGATTCCGTAAAGGCATCCTCATATTAGGCCTACTCTGCCTCTGTGGGATCTTAATTTTGTTTTAGGAAAATTGACCTAGGGTCCCTTTGATCCTGCAGCTTCAGCTTCCTTGCAACATTGCTCTTCTAAGACTGTACTTCTGTTAGCTCTTATTTCTGACAGATGGGTGTGTGAGTTTCAAGCCCTTATAGCTTGTCCTCCTTTTTGGTGTTTCATAAGGACAGGGTGTCCCTTTGCACTAATACTTCTTTTATGCCCAACATGATGAATGACTTGTCCCTTAATCAGTCTATTCATTTGCCCACTTTTTTCCCTTCTCCACAATCTGCCAGGGAAAAGGTCCTGCACACTTTGGATGTGCACAGGATAAGACTAAAACTTTTTGTAAATCTGATCAGCTTTTTGGTTCTTTTCATCCTAGGTCTTTAGGAATGGTTGTGTCCAAGCAATCTATTTCTTCTTGGATTTCTAAAGCCATCTCTGTTTGTTATTCTTTTCATGGTATGATATCAGGCATGAAAGACAGAACAATGCCTTATTTAAGCATATAACTAATTTTCCTAAACATTATTTTTTATTTTATGGTGTGGAGATAATTTATAAAAGCCCTCATAGATATGGATCATAATGGAATCATAGATAAACTTACTAAACTGGGCATAAATCCCTACGTCACTCAATGGGTTGCCAACTAACTTACTGACAGAACCCAGACTGTAAAAGTAGCTGATTCCAAATCCAGCTCCAGACAAGTGACAAGTGGAGTACCTCAGGGTTCAGTCCTGGGACCACTCTTGTTTGGCATCTACTTCTCTGAAGTACAGGCCAACACTAAGGGACTCTGGCTAACAATGTTTGCAGATGACTGCAAACTGGGAGCCATTATTGAATCCCCAAATGATGTGGATATTCTACAAAAGGGCCTTACAGAAACAGATGCCTGGTGCCAGAGCCATGGGCTCAAGCTTAATGCCAAGAAATGTATAGTTATCCCCTTTGGAAAAAAACATGTACCCATGAACTACCACATAGGTGGCAGGACACTAAACATTGAAAGTGTGATGAGAGACTTGGGGACACAAATGGACAGTGGTCTCACTTTCGATAACCACATCACCACAACAGTCAGGAAATCCTTTTACGTGGCACACCTCATCACTAAGGGCTTTTCATCCAGAAAAAAAGAGGTAATTGTCCCACTGTACTCATCCCTCATTAGACCCATTATAGAGTATAATGCCCCATTTGGTATGTACCTCACAAGACATCTGCAACAACTGGAAAGGCCACAGAAATACCTCACTAAAAGAATCACAGGCCTTAAGCAGATGCCATATGCTGACCGTCTAAAAAAAACTCCAGCTATACTCTGTGGCATATCGTCTATTCAGAGGCAATCTCTGCTTAACATACAAGGCCATGTCAAACCCTGAGATGTTGAACATGCTCCACATAAAGAAATCCCAATCCCTCAGACACGCTCCAGGGATCTAAACCTTATCATCACAATGAACAAAACATGCTGGAGGGATAGGTTCCTGACCCAGAGACTCCCCATACTCTGGAATAGACTGCCCATACATGTCAAGCAGAGCGCCTCATTGGCCCTCTTCAAAAGGAACCTTGATGATTGGATGGGAGATAGGAAATTCACCCCGTGGATCATGTCAGTTGCCCTGCTAGACAGGGGCCCAGAGAAGTAAATATTGTGGGAAAATATTTCCAGGGAATTGTTATGGCTAGGCTTGCATAGGCCTTAGGGCTGATAGCCTAGTACCAACCTATGAACCTAGAGGTGGTCCTTGGACCAATTATTTAGAAGAAAAGGAGTTAACTTGGCTGGTTATTTTTAATGCACATATGTTCCCTGGTTTGAACGATCGGTTATGCATATCTAGCATACTTAAACTGAGATATGTTATTTAGTCAGTCAAGTAGAAACATTTTTTTATAAGAAGTTGAATATTTTTATATTAATAAGGTGATTCTTTTATATCTATATATTTTTCTGTGTTACGGACTTATTTTTACTGTTTTATTATTTGTTCGTGATTTGTTGTAATTAGGTGTGATCTATTGGTCAGAATGATGACGTGATCCACACGAGAGTAATTTAAATGAAAAAGTTTATTATTTAATTGATTCTGAGGAAGTCTTAGTTACATCCAGACGAAAGCACTTAATTTAGTTGTTTCATAGTTTCATAGTTTAGTACTAGGCTATCTGCCCTGGGGCATTTGTAAGCCTAGCCATAGTGATGTGGCTTTTGCCACCCATGAAATGGTACAAAAATGTACAGAATAAATTTAGAATAATGTGCCTCTGTCTAGTAGTGACACAATGAAGGTCCCCTTATGTAATAGAGTTAGTTTACTGTGCCCCTGTCTAGCAGTGACACAGATGTGACCCCTGGGGTAAACTTACGATCTCCCATCCACTCATCAGGATTTCTCTTGAAGAGAGTCAGTGAGGGGCTCAGTACCGAAAGCGCTCAGTAAAACATTTCAGTTTTATCTGCTTCTTGTTTTTATTGGTTTCCTTCGCTTCATAGTTTAAAAAGGGGCTCTGCCTAATATGAACTGGGATCCTGTTCCAAAGCATGGGAAGCCTCTGGGTTATGAATCTATCCCTCCAGCATGTCCTATTCATACTTGTGCCGAGGTTTAAGTCTTTAGCTCTCGTGGTCCTGATGGATTTGGATTTTTTGAGGTGGAGCATGTCCATCAGATCCTGATTTGACATGGCCTTGTACATCAGGCAGAGATCACCTCTGAGCAGGCGGTATGCTACTGAATAGAGCTGGTTTCTTTAGTCTGGCAGAATAAGACATATGTTGGAGACCCTTGATCCTCTTGGTGAGGTACTTTTGTGGTCTCTCCAGCTGTTGCAAATGCCGGGTGAGGTACATACCAAATGGGGCATTGTACTCAATCATGGGTCTGATGAGGGAGGAGTATAGGGGTACAATGACATCCTTGGATCTGGATGTGAATCCCTTCATGATGAGGTGTGCAAAGTAAAATGTTTTTCTAACCACTTTGGCAATGTGGGTGTCAAATGAGAGGTCGCTGTCGACTTGGGTCCCTAGGTATCTGATTACTTTTTCTGTACTCAGTGGGTTGCTGTCTATGTGATAATTTGTGGGTACTTTGTTTTTCCCAAAGGGAAATATTAATAAATGGTATTTTGAATGGCTTTCAGGTTGTTGTATGGCAGTTTCACTATTTGAGTTTGTGCTTAAACTGGGTAATAGAGCAACTCAGCTTCATATGGAGGGAAAGCCTGATCCATAGGAGGGGCAGTCTCTAAGACAAATATCTATCTCTCCAGCATGCTCTCTTTAAGTCACAGACAAACTTCAGGTCCCTAGGCCTTGTATTTGTTGTACTCTTTGATTTATGAATATGTGGGATATTCGTAAGTGTGGAGTTTGTGTATGCCTTGTAAGCTAGGCATAGATCACCCCTCAGCAATCTATAGGAAACTGCATAGAGGGAAAGGGCGGTGCTTTGAATAATTTTATTTATTGGCATTTGATTACCAGTATAGTCCACTGGGCCAAGTAAGCCAATTTTCAGTGGAGGCCTGGGGGGGGGGGGGGGGTGTGAAAGCTCCAATAATGTGTTACAAGCTTAACAAATTAAGATTGGGTGTTCAGAATAATGCAGTATACAGTCTTGAACAGGTAAATACATAAATTTATATACAGAAACAATACAGCAAAATAGCATAGAACATTTTGACAAGGAGAACAGTATACAGTTTAAGAAAAACAAAAGTGTAACTTTTAACAAGGAGATAGTATACAGTTAGATAAAACACAATTGTAATATCAACAAAATAGCATATATCATTTCACAAAGCACATCATTAGGGAAGCTGGCAAGAATACTCTTGTTTATGTATCTGCAATATAGACAAGAAAAGAGAGTGAGGTTAGAGGAAGGAGGCCAGGTTTTGAAGAGTGGGGATGTGGAGCAGTTGCAGCTCCATGTGGAAGAAATGTAGTTATGTAAGGAAGTTTTAAAGGTAGTAATGTTATGATCCGATCTGAGAGCTGTAAGAAGTGAGTTCCACGTTTTGGCAGCCCTGTAGAAGGCCTGCTGAGAGTTTTGGTTTATGAATTTCTAGTAGTTGTTGATTTTCAGATCTCGAGGATCTGTTGGGTAGGTAGTTGGAGAAGAGGGAGGAGAGGGCGGGACACTAATTATCCTTTGTATAAAATTTTGAGTGCAGTCATTAGTTGTATATAGGAGAGGTAGTGTGGTAATTCTAACCAGTTTAGAGAGTGTAATGCTATGCAATGGTGGGTAGAGTATGGGGCGTTTGTTGCGAAATTAGCTATTTTATTGTAGCAGGTTTCTAGTATGAACTTTAGACTGGAGATTAGGTTTGTAAGAAGTGGTGCACCATAGGTTAGAGAGGGCAGAGGGTAGGTGATGGCTAGAGGGTAAGGAATTGCTTGTGGCTATATAGCAAGCCCAATTTTTGGTGTGTTTTTTTGCTATTGTAATGAACATGAACAAATTTGAGGTGGTCATCAATTATAATGCCTAGTAGCTTATTGGAAACTATTTCTATAGGAGTTTTATTTTAGGGGAGTATAGAGAGTTGTATTTTGCCTACTGGAGTGTCTGATTTAGGGGTAAAAAGTAGTAGTTTGGTTTTATAAGGACTGAGCAGCAGGTGCTGTTTAGTAAGCCAGTTTTTAATGGAAGAGAAAGCTAAATGAGCAATGTGTTGTAGCTTGGGAATAGAATCAGCAGTGCAAATGACTGTAGAATCATCAGTGTATTGAATAAGGGAGTCATAAATGAGAGATAAGTGGAGGTTGTTAATGAAGATGCTAAAAAGTAGGGGTCCCAATGTGGAACCTTGGGGCACCCCTGTGAGATTTGGGAGATAGGAGGAGAAGGAATAATTCCAATTAACAGCTTGTTGTCTATTTGATAAATAGCTTGAAAACCAGTTAAGAGAAGGGGAGGATAGTCCGGTAAGTGAGAGTTGGTTAAGAAGAAGGGGATGAGAAATGGTATCAAATGCTTTAGAGAGGTCTAAGATGGAAGAGGCATATTTACTGGAGTCCCTAGATTTATTGATTGTGAAGGAAATGATGTCTGTCCTTGTACTGTGACCTGGTCTGAATCCATGTTGAGGAAACAGCCTGTGACTGTTGGTGAAAAATTCAAGGAGTTGAGTCTGAATACATTTTTCAAGAATCTTAGAAGGGGGTGAGAAAATAGAGATAGAGTTGTAGTTGGAGAGATTTGTAGGGTTGCCACCTTTATGGAGGGGTATAATATGTGCCGGTTTTTGGTTCTTAGGATGTAGGATTCAAGGATGGATCTGTTTATCAGAATGCTAATAGGGTAGGCAATAGCATTTGCAGCAAGTCTTAGAAAGTCTGTGGGTAGACCATCTGCTGCATTAGAGCAAGGTTTAAGCTTGATGAGTCGGCGTTTTATGGTTGTAATGGGAATAGGTTTTAAGGAGAAGGAGGGTGTACATGGGTTGGAAAAGTTAGTAGAGCCATGTTGGGAGGGAGGGGGGAAAGTGAAGTAGTTGTGGCAGAAGAGTCTGAGTCAGTATGGTGTTGAGTAAAAGTGGATATAATGCTGGATATGGTGTTGATGAAGTGGTTGGTGAAAAGGGTGGCTATATCTGAATTGTTTTTATTGGTAAATGGAGTGGGTTTGGTCTTAGTGCCAGGGTTTAGGAGTGAGTAGATGCCTTTCCAGAATCTTTTTGGATTATTTCTGTTGTTGGACTGGAATTTTAGATAGTACTCTGTTTTTCTCCTTGATTATTTGTTTTTGTTTTTTTATGTGGTTACGGAGTTGCCTATAGTTTTGTAGTATGGTAGGATTTTTATCTTTGTGCCAGTGTTTCCAAGCTTTATCTCTGTCTCTGAATAAGGCATGTTTGTTACACCTTATATTTATTTTGTAAGAAATCTCTGAGGTCGCTCTAGTTGCTGCATGTGCCTGGTCAGGTACATACTGAAGGGGGTATTGTACTCTATGATTATTTTGATAAGGGATGAGTACAGTGGGTTAATGATCTCTTTGGACCTAGATGCCATGCCATTACTTATAAGTTGCACAACCTAAAAGGATTTCCTCACCACTGTGGTCAAATGGTGGTCAAAAGTAAGGTTACTGTTTATGTGGGTACCCAGATCCCTGACCACTAGATTGACTTTCAGGGCTGTATTATTAAAATGGTAATTAGCTGGGATGGTTGACATCCCAATGGGTACAGTTATGCATTTCTTAGTATTGAGTTTAAAACAACACAAAAAATAAATCTCCTGAAGTTGAAGGGTTTCCAGAACACCAAACCAATGTAAAAAAGTAAAAACAGAAAGACCACCACAGTTGTCTTTATTACACGACAAAACTTTCAAGTAAAACTCTTCATCATTATCTAAAGACACACAGTCTTTCCAAGTTTAAATACCTAATAGCAGCCAATTAAATATCACATGTTCTAAGCTTATTAAAGTGCCCACATAAATATATATATATGCTTAGCTAAAATGCATTTTATTTAAAAATAAAATGTGCTTCTCATAACTGAATGATGATTGAACTGAATAGCATACAGGCAACTTTGAAACAACTGCATTTTAAAACAGAACATTATAAAAGACTTCAGTGGCAAAGAATGAGCTTTAATGCATATTTGCAAATTGGTATTGCTCCAAGAGAACTGAGAGTAAGTTTAATGCCAACATATGGCAATAAATATGAAGACATTTTATTAAAATGGCAAGAGCTGAACTTGCGGTTAAATGCACATTATATGCAGTTGATTTTTTTCTAAGTATAAAACGGAACTGATTGTTGAGATAACTAACCTAGAAAATACTGTCACTAGTTCTAATTTGTTTTCATGTATTGCTGCTGACTATGATAAGGTCCTGGAACAAATAAAGCTCTTCAAAAGAAATCTAATTGCCACTAAAAAAAGAAAACTTGTACGTGACATAAAAGATTTTAAAACTAGTAATATTTTTAAAGGCCAAAAGAGCAGCCAATGGCAATACATCATTCAAATAATGTCAACCAATTGCATAACAAGCCTTTAAGACATCCCCCACCTACAAGAGACGTAGCTCAAGCAGAAAAGAATGGCTGTGAGCTAAATGTAACTAATGAACTAATAGAAGTGCTGGATCAAGCACTACCCACTCCTATAGTGTCAGCAAAATGTGGTGAAGCTGTTTCTTGTTTGGACTACTTTCCACCTGCTTTACAGGTTGAAATAAGAGATGGAGAAGTACCTGTAAGCAGTGCTGCACCTAAAGACATTGAAATAAAACATAATAACGAATTAAATAATTTTTTACTGATGAGTCGCTTCTCTTCGGAACAACCAGTTGCCATCAGGGAGAAAAACAGAGGGAGAAGCAACAGTCGCAAGAGAGAGGGGAGCTCAATGGAAGAAGAGCAACAGAGGCATTTGAATACATCAAACAAGGTAGGCGGAGGGATGAACTACAAAAAGAAAAAGACTTGAATATTTTTCATGGCAATGTAGTGAATTTATCTAGCTATAAACTAAATATGAATGAACTTAAAGTATTGGCAAAAGGTTTAACCTTTGTACCATCAGCAGCAGGACATTTATCTGAAGCATTAACTGTAGCTATTAACTAGAAATTTAGAACTAAAGTTATTGTATAAAGATGAACAGCAGTTGGAAAATGTATTAAAATGCTCTAATACTTTTGTACCGCTGAGTACACCCAATGTAAAAGCATTTTTAGATATGTGTGAGCAGGATATATATCCGTTATTTTTTACAAAACAGAAAGGTAATAAGTACTACAATTTGATTAAAGCTCAGCAGGAAGCCCTTGCTTCTTTATGTAACAATCATAATATTATTATTAAATCTGCAGATAAGGGGGGCATGATTGTAATAATGGATACTGAACAATATATAGAATGGATGAATGATTTGTTATCAGATTCTATGACATCTGAACTAGTGAACAATGTAACTGTGAATAATATTATTTGTAAGGTGAAAACTTTTCTGTATGAATCACTAATGGATGCCAGTATAAGCCCAGATGACTATGACTATTTATTTACAGCTAATCTGGTTATTCCATTTATTTATGGACTCCCTAAACTGCATAAGAATATAACAAGACCGCCCATGAGACCTATTGTTTCTGGAAAACGATGGATAACAACAGCCATTTCAAAACATGTGGCTAGGAAGTTAGTTCCCTTACTGCAGTTTAGTAAAAGTTATATTAGAGATGCTCAAGATTTCTTGTTAGCCTTACAACGATGAATGACATGAATATGTTTGAAAATGTTATGTTGGTAACAATGGATATCAAATCACTTTTTACTGTCATTCCTAATAATGAAGGAACTGAGTTTGTAAGACATTATATTTATGAACATGGTACATTTGATGCTAGTAAGGTAGAATTATTCTGTTCATTAATAGAATGTGTTTTAGAAATTAACATCTTTAGTTTTAATGAAGAATGTTACCATCAGAGACAAGGGGTAGCAATGGGTACGCTCATTGCTAATACCTATGCAAACCTTGTGCTAGCAAAATGGGAGGAAGAACATATTTATAATGGAACCACAGCTGAATTTAGGCATAAAAATATAGCTTTTTATAAGCGATTTGTAGATGACACCTTTCTTTTGTGGACAGGGTCATTAGATGAGCTACATAGTTTTGAAGCATACTTGCATTCAACAACTACATTTTTGAGATTTGATGTTAATAGTTCACCAAATATAATTAACTTTTTGGATGTAACCATCTCTAAGGAAAATGATGTAATGAGTACAGCTATATATATAAGAAGCCAATACAAGCAGCAAAGTATGTTCGCTATCAAAGCATGCACCCACATCATGTGTTTAAGGGTGTTATTAAGAGCCAGTTTATGCGAGCCAGTAGGTTAAGTCAAAAGATGACACATTTGTCAACCAAATGGAAATAATGGCATCAGATTTTTAAATAAAGATTATGATGTGAAGTTAATGGACAGGTCTAAGAATATGGTAAGAACTTTAAGAAATGATATAGCTAAACCATATTTTACTAGTGTACAAACTGAAAAAGCTGCAATTAATACTAATGGTAGAAATACTATGAAAGACAGAAGAAGTATAAATTATATTACAACATATAATAGACATACTGATCTGATAAATTATATAGTTAAAAGAAACTGGGTAATATTGGCCTCTAACCAGGAGATTAGTAAGATTATAGGAGAGAAGCCGAGCTTCACATACAAAAGAGAAAAGAATCTGCGACAACAGTTATGTTTTAAAGAAGTGAATAGTAAAAAAGTTGTGGAACATCATGGGAAGACTGGGACAATTCCATGTTGTAATTGTGTGTACTGTATAGATATAAGTGCAGAATTGTTTAAGCACCCCATTAATGGAGAAAACTTTACATTTAACACAAGGGGAACTTGTATTTCAGAAAATGTGATTTATTTTGCACACTGTATAGCATGCACAACTTTCTATATTGGTAAAACTAACAAGAGACTTAAGGATAGAATCAGCGCACATATGTCAGATATGAAAAGGAAAGTTTTAACCAATGCTCTAGCAAAACATATAGAGAATAAGGGTGTAGAGCACAAATTTAAATTCAGAATACTACAGGTAATGTCTAGGAATAAAAACGGTGGAGATATGGTGAATAAAACAGAAATAAATGAGTATAGATGGATAAACTATTTTAAGGCTGACCATTCCCCAGGTCTGAATAGCACTGTGAGCATAAAACCCATACTGAAAGACAGGCATAATAACAGTTAATAACAGGGAAAAAATTGTTCTATGTTTTATGTGTTTATGCTTTGTATTTTATTTTATATGAGAAGCACGTATTATTAAATAAGATACATTTTAGTTAAGCATATATATTTTTATGTGGGCACTTTAATAGCTTTAATAAGCTTAGAACACGTGATATTTAATTGGCTGCTATTAGGTATTTAAAGTTGGAAAGACTGTATGTTTTTAGATACTGATGAAGAGTTTTACTCGAAAGCTTTGATGTGTAATGAAGACAACTGTTGTGGACTTTCAGCTGTCTTTACTTTTTTAGTATTAAGTTTAAGATCATGTCTTTGGTACTATTTGATATTCAGAGATAGACCTTGAAGAATGCTAGTGTCTGCAGGGGAGTCAATGATAACTCCCAGCTTGCAATCATCTGCAGACTTAGTCAGCCGTAAACCTTCAGCATTTGCTTCCATTTCTGAGAAATAGATGCCAAAAAGGGGAGGCCCAGTACTGAGCCCTGGGGGACTCTAGTAGTGACTGGCCTCTTGTTGGAGGTAGCCTCAACTATTTTGACTTCCTAGGTCCTATCAGTGAGACAGTTGACTATCCAGAGGGTGATAAAAGGGTTTATACCTAAATTAGTAAGCTTCTCTGTAATGTTTGAGCAGGGTATTGTATCAAAAGCCTTGGCCAGATTGAGGTAAGCTGTGTGCACAGTCTTACCTTCATCCAGTGCTTTGTGACCCACTCAAAAAAAGTCCACCAGGTATGACCTTCCTTTAACAAAGTTCAACTGTAATGGGTTCAGCATTTGCAGGTTATCTATGTCCTCATGTATCATTTACGTGATGATTATTTCCATGGCCTTACATATGAGGCTGTTAAGACTTATGGGCATGTAGTTATCCAAATTAGTGGTTGACTTCCTTTGTGCAGGAGAATGACTGTAGCTATCTTCCATTCCTTGAGCACAAAACCTGACTGTAGGCTCTGGTTAAAAAGTGATTCAAGTGGACCAGAGAGACAATGTTTCATGCTATTTATTAAACATTCAAGGATGTTTTCAGAGCCCATCGATACAGTGTTTTTGGCCTTGGAAAGTGCATTGAATACCTGTTCCCTAGTAATAGTTAGGGATTGTGGTATGTGGTATTTTGTATGGACTATTGGGGGGAGTGGGAGGAAAAATTTTAGCTGAACCTGTCAACCAAAAGTTTGGCAATGGCCTCTGGCTCATTGTGGGTGATGCCATTTATAATAAGTTCTGTGCATTGTTGTACATTTCCCCTAAGGTTACAAACATAGCTGTAGAAAGTTTGGCAGCAGTATTTTGTCTTATAAACTATTTTTTCTTCAAATTTAGCCTTTAAAGTGTTAATTAACCCTATTAGCTGCCTGTTTAGATTGGTCATCGGGCTTTTGGTATGTATGGCTTTGTTCTTCCTATGCTTGGCCAAGATTTTTTTTTCTTTTGTTGTATAACCGATTGATATTGTGATTCCACCATGGTGGCTTGTCTTCTGAGTTTGTCTTATTCTTAATATGAGTGGGCACAGCTCATTCTGTATCGCTGTACAGTGATTTTGTAAATAGCTTAGCATATGCTATGCTATGGTGTTTACTGCTTTTGGGGGTACTTAAAATTTAGCCAAGATGCCACTTAGTGGAGAGAGGTTAGCCAGTTGTTTTGCTGGATCCATGGATTTAATTTTTATTTCAAGCAATACTGCCTTATGGTCAGATCTGATGAGTGAAGACATTACATTGCCCCCCCCCCCATGTTCATGAGTACAAGGTCAAGGATGTTTGTACACCTGGTAAGAAGAATGGACCAACTGTTCCAGGATGCTGGTATTAACAAAGTTTAGGAATCGCTGGGCTTGTGAATTAGAAGTGGTGTAGGATTCCCAATCTGTAGAGGGCTAGTTGAGCTTCCCCATGAATATCGTATTGGGTTGAACTGTGAGGGACTCTAGTACATTGAGACAGGTAGTATGAGTTTCCTGGGACATGGAGGGGGACCTATAGGTTGCAAGGATATGGTATGAGACCCTATATATGGTGAGTTGCAGTGGGTCATAACTAGACTGGATGTGAGGTTGGTTTTTATATAGACTGAGACTCCTCCAGCTTTAGTTCTCACCTGTGCAGTAGCTGGTTTAAAGGTGTGAAAGGAATTATAACCTCGCATTGCTTGGGTTCTGCCCGTAACTTTAAACATTGACTATGTTTCTACACAGATGTCTACACTCCGTAGGGGGAGTAAGGTGTCCAGGAAGTGGGAGGTTTATCAGTCTGACATTGCTTATAAAAGGCATTATGGTGGTAGAAAAGGTCTTGGCCAGTATCCAAAAGCCTGGCTTCTGGCTTCTAGAAGGTATGAAAATATTTAGGAGATCTTAGATTTCAAACTGATTTAGTGGAAGGAGTAAAGAGTTCATTATTAACTATAGCCACTGGATTGATTTGGGTCTGAAAGGTCGCTGACAAATAATTGCATCATAATGTGAGTTTCTGAAGTCAGTATTCCATTATGCGTAAGTTGTAAGGTGGTGTTTATTTTTTTGTTTTCGCAATGTGAAGATTTATTTCTTTCCTGGAGTTTCTCATACTAGCTGCTGTAGTTGTATTGTATTCAAGAATGTTGGCTTAGCATAAGTCACAATTTGCTCGCATTTCTTACTAAGTCTACTGTAATAGTCAGGAAATAGATCCATTAGCCATATAATTATCCCTGCCCTTATGTCTAAACATTAATGTCTTAATTTATGTAAATGTTTTTGCAAAAGGAAGGCTTTCAAAGGTTTCTTTTTAGCTTCCATAATCCTTTGTACTTAAGAATGACTTTAAAAGGTTAGTTTCCTTATTTTAATGTTTTTAAAATCTCTTACTGAGCTTATAAGTATCAATATTGTGCAATAGCTCACAAGACAAAAAATGCTCTTATAGTCATCAGGGACTATTTATCTTTCAGAACCATAAACATATTCATTAACTGTAGTGGGAAAAATCATTTCTTAGAAACTATTAGTTCAAACAACCAATCTCTAGTTCTATATCATGGGTATTGATTTATGTATTTATTTAAGCAGGTAAGTTGATTAGATTACTCACTTTCAGCTTTACACTTACTTCTGGTATGCATGCTATTTAAAACATACAAAACTAACAGTCATGTAATAAAGAGGAACAGAAACATGAAAATACAAATAATGCATAAAACATTCTAAGGTCAATTTATACAATGTAACAAACAGCACAGCTCCCAAAACTGAAACAGTATCCATGCTAGAGTTTATGAAAATCTGCTATCAGCTAGAAAGATTGGGCTCCCTTGCTGAAGGTTATTATCAATGGCATAGTGGCGGAAGATGTAGACTTGGAGGGACAATTAAATCTGGGTTGGATATAAATCTTAATTTTTGTGTTAACAAGTAGTAATAAGGCAGATGTCAGGCTAAGTTGCTTCTCTTTAGTGTTTAGTGTTTGCTACCTATCTGTGCAGTAAAGGATTTCTTGAGTACAGGCTGAACAGCTTGTTGGGAAGGAAGTGATCTTATCATTGCAAATAAAAATTCCAAAATTCTGAGGCAAGTTGTGAAAATGTCTTGCTACCACATTTAGATGAATACAAAATAGTATTTTAAGTGTAGACATCTGCAATGGAGGTAGGGATACGCCAAGGATAGGTCCACTGAGCTACGTAGGCACAAAAAAGTTTTGGTTACTGATGCAAATATAGCTTGCCAGGTAATTAGCATAAAGAAGCACTTACATTTGTCTGTTCTTACAAGGTGTTGGTAACGATTTCAAAGACTAGGTGGCCTAATTACAGCCCTTTCGAACACTATTTCTGATATACTGAAGGGAATGGAAAAAGACGTGTTGACAAGAACCATAGATATTCTAGTGCTAAAATATTTAAAAACTCTCTTATATTTAGTATCAGCCAGACAATGACACTTCAGGTCCCAAAGAGAAAGTGGATGGACAACAGAATTAAAAACTGAAAAAAAATCAACAAAGATGGCCCATTACTTCCCTATTGGTTATATAGTTGTAAATGGTATTTGTAAAGGAAGAGAGTACATTGACCCTTAATTCATTCCCTCCAATGGAGCTCTTTTGAATTTGCAATCCAACTTCTGGTAGGCATGGGCTGAGCCTTTTTCACCTCATAGTTCAATTAAATGCTAGTATCTCTAGAACCATATCTGTTCCTAGAAAACTATAAATGGCAAACTATTTAGCACCAAGTAAACTTTATATTAGTTGCATTCATTCAATTCCACGTCTTAAACTGGATTTTTATAACCTGCAATAATCACAGTAGATAGG
Organism: Protopterus annectens; assembly: GCF_019279795.1. Classification (NCBI taxonomy): domain Eukaryota; kingdom Metazoa; phylum Chordata; order Ceratodontiformes; family Protopteridae; genus Protopterus; species Protopterus annectens. The sequence goes on along the minus strand of NC_056743.1, from coordinate 719,970,267 downwards.
AAGTATGTAATATTGTATCAGCGGCTTCTAATACCTCAGTAACCATTCAGGCAAATCACATACTGCTGGCAGCATTTTCTTCATCCAGCTTTGAGATTTCAAAGGATATTAAGCAGTTCTCTCTACGTCACTTGATTGTTGAGATATTTGGAGAAATACAAGAATTATTATAATGCAATGTGTCTCTATCTTCACTAGACAGATGTCAATTATCAGTACAGTTGTGTTTGCCATAGTGTGAGCTTTATGATGAAATCTTCTAATAACTTAGATGTAGCATGGTTTTGGAATTCTTAATGTAAATATGAACAAAGAATATTTGCTGCTTAGAGGTATCAGTAGGATGTAACTGCAGAAATGCCAGGAGACGTCCCTATGCTGTAATGATAATTCCTGTTAAATGCTAGGTAATAAGCTATAGGATTCAAGATAATATTTATGCGCTGTGCAAAAACCTCCTTTGCAAAGTTTTTCCAGCACTTATATTCCCCTGGACACTGTCAGTTGACTTTTATGTGCTAGGACTAGACAGAAGAATAATTATTGTTTTTGAAAGAGAGAGATATCACAAGTGACAGAGAGAGGGGATTGAAGATATGCTTGAGATGAACAGAAATTAATATATCACATACACAAATACGTTTAAGGAAGTAATCAATTTCTGGCTGAGGAGCTGAGAAGCAAGCATGCTGGTATCTCAAGAGGAAATAAATGTAATTGATAGAGAACTGTGCTCAGATGTGAAAGATAAGAAGCCGAAATAAACAGAAGTCTTGCACTTGGGCTGTTGAGAAATGCCTCATGCTGTGAACTGATGGTCAAAATAATACAATCTATTTAATTTTAGGGTAATTGGGCCTATTATCCTCGGTGAGGTAGTGAGAGATCAGAAAATTCATGGGTTGTTGATTTGGGACAATTAATTACCTTTAAGATAAGTAGTTTTGGCTTTAGAGTGGGAGGGTGGCCTAATGGTTAAGGTGTTTGCCTTACAAATGCAAGGTGCAGGGTTTGAATCTCACAGGGGATAATTGGCTAAGCTTAAAATGTCTCACAAGGGCAGTTAGCTTAGTACTAATCTATGAACCTATGAACCTATTTGCCACTTCTGCTTTGTGACACTTCCCAGCATTGCTTCTAGTTCTGAAAAGACCTCTTAAATCAAACCTGATCTAAGGTGTAGACTAATTCCTAATCTATTTAGCATCCATGGAAATGCTTCCAAAGAAGAAAGTTTAAGCACTATGCCAGGACAGTGTCCTAGATTAAGACAGAATATGGCACCAACTACATTATGCCAATTCTATAAGAAGAAAGTAGTGGTAGTTTTTAATGAAAGACCTAAAGCTGTTTGTGGCACAAGTAAGTCTAGATATTTTAGCAGAAAGAGAAATTATAACAAGGCAGTGGTTACTACAGTCTTCCTGATGACTATGGATTCCCAACCCTATTCATAGAATGTTAAATGTTCTGTATGGATCGTACTTCTTATAGTGACAAAGGCAATCATTAGCAAGTGAAAGAGATGTGTAAGCCCAATATAAGAGAAGTGGTAGGCCTGGTGGAGAATCTTAGGGCACAAAAGGTGAGAAGGACAATAAAAAGTTAGGGAACAGAATATGGACACAGTGGAGAAGAAGAATAATCTCAGGAATGGAAAGCTTTGCATAAGCCAAAAGTAGATAAATTTCTAGGCGATTATGATACGAATTCCATTTCCTGCATTTGGACAAGATACTCTTCATCTTTCTGATGTTGTAAAGTAACAGATCGTTTATTTTTGCTGAAATATTGCATTGTCCAGTACCTCCAGAACAAAGCCAATGCACCATGCATGCAGACTGCACTTATTCTACAGGTTAATTTTAAATATCTATATCTTTGTTAATAAAATTTTGTATTATTTAAAAAAAAAAAAAAAAACTTGAAGACTAGAGAGTCTGCCAGGGCAGTTTATTAGTATCCAGTTCTAGGCCATATAGAATGGTGTTGTAGTATCATGCAGAGTAGGTGAACTTGCCAACTGATGTCATGAGAAAGTAGACAAGGTGACATTAAGATGTTGTTTTATAGAAAGACGCTAGTTTTTAGTAATGGCTCTCAGGAATGGAAGACTTCTGCAAAAAGCAAATGGAACAATGGCTTTAGTAATAGTTCTCGTGTCAAGCTTTTTTGAAAACACCTTTATTCAGGAACTAGGAAGAAGACCATTAGAAACTAAAATTTTGAACATATATACAGGGCAATCAGAATACATGCAAAATGTTTATAAATAGATGTTCTAACGAGATAAGACAATTGACCAAAGTTAATCAAAAATAACTGGAGTCCTTAAATCTACAGGAACCCTCGAGTCTATGAACATAATGCATATCCTTGGAAATGTCTTTAGTAATCTTCTGCCAAAAACAAAAACTAAGTTATTAAATGACAATAACTGTTGCTGTTACAAAGAAGTAACTGAGACTGTGGGTTCTATAATACCTAGAGTCCAATAAACAAAATGACAGGATAGGGAAATAATAACTTTGCATGACAGCTAGCAGCGGAGCACACCTCAACTCTTAACTGTTGGACTTCTCTACAAGATCTCAATGGTTCATAATAACTGTATAGGTAAGTATTACACTAGCTGCCATTGTGAGCCATTTTAAACCTAGAAATTTCCTCTCCAGAGGTGAGAATCAAACCCCGTACCTTGTGTGTATGAGGTAAACACCTTAATCTTTGTGCCAACATAGTAAAAGTATGCCTTGTCAGAATTACAGTGCCAATGCAAATAGTCTCCCTGATCCCTCTTGGCATAGCCCATAGGGGTACATTGCCACACGTCAACTTTCTTGAGATGTGTATATGTTTATATACTCATTATAAGGCATGTTCTACCTGATGTAATCAATCAGTATTCATTATGGGAGTACCCATACCTGGTGAGGTGTACATCTCACTAGGACTAAGTCGACTATTTGGACTTTGGCAGCTCTCCTAGGCTTTGAAGTCCTAGACATTTTGATACAATTAGTGTAGGCTATGTACAAGGACCCACTGACACATGTATGAACAGTGTTTGGACTAACAGAGGGGTTCTCATTGGGGTTGGTGTGCATCAGGGTTGAGCTACGAGTCTCAAGTTGTTCATAGTGGTGATGGACTACATTAGCAAACAGGTCAGAGGGGAGAAATCAACAAAGCTGATGTGTATGTAGATGACGTAGCTTTACATGCAAACTCTGAAGAAGAAGTTCAGCAAATGATAGGTAATGGAATGCAAAACCAAAGGCACAAAGGATGAATCTGAGTACAGATAAGATAGTTATCATAGCAGCAAATGGAGGAAATCAGAGGAAGCTTAAAACTGAGATAGAAGGGGAAGTAATCCAACAGGTTATCAGCTTCAAATATGTGGGAGGGGAAGTTGAGGAGAGAGGAAGACTGAATGAGGGGGTCAGCGCTAGAATTAGAGGATCTGCAGGCAATTGGCACAGTCATGTGTTGTGATTGATAGAAGAATGCCAAAAAATCTGAAAGGTAAGGTGTATAACCTGTAGTGTGACTAGTACTTAAGTATGGCACAGAAACCTGGACATTGTTGAAATACAAGTAATATACATCAGGTCAACCAATACTTCAATAAAGAGGTACCCCTAATAATTCCTAAACCATGAAAATGCACTATATCATAAAAAATATAAACTTCTCCTTCACTACTATTAATAAACAGAAAACTTAGTCTTAATGTTCATGGTGTATTTAGTATCCTTGTGAGTGTTTGAAATCTCAACAAGTTAAAAAAAATAATATTCATATGTTAGAGAAATAGAAATATACCAATCCATCTCCATGAAACCTGAGTTAGTTTAAAAAAAACTTCAGCAGCCTGGATTTTCCCCAGTATATAAATATTTTGTAACCTGACATCAATGGCTATAATACATTATTTAATACCCCTCTCTGTGTAAAATCATATAAGCTTTAAACAATTCATATAAACTGGGTACAATTGCATGCTTTAATAAATGTACTTTTCTTTCAAAATGTAACCATTTATATAAACCTTTATCTCAAAATGTATGGCCTAGTTAATATGCTTTCAAATTACTTGTGGGGAAAAAAAATCTAGAGGCCAAATGAGAAATAAGTATACATAGCATTCTATCCATGTTTATAAGTAACAGTAGACTTCTATAGCAACCTCATGAACAGTTACCACCATCTATGGAGTTTATTAGGCAAGAGGTAGAAATGGAAGTAGATTGCCAAGCCTTTCTTTCACATCGCACATACATGCACATACAAATACAGGCAATTTAGAAGGTGCCAATCTACCTACCAGAAGTTTTTAGAATGTTGGAGGAAACCAGAGTACACAGAGAAAACCCACACTGGGAGGGCATGTAGACTTTGCATGGAAGGTACAAAACGAAACAACTAAGCCAGTAAAAAACTTTATTCTCTAGCACCTCAGCCACAGTAAGCCTTCAAGGAGTAACACATCACATTTACAAAACATTTTATATAGCACCAGCTACTTCCATCAATCACCAATCAAACAATTAAACAATTAAATCATTAAAATAATTAAAAGTTAATAAGAATACATCTCAAGCAGTATTTTAAACAATACTTCTCCAGCAACAATCTGTATTCAGACCCCTAGGAATCAGGGTTTCATACTTCAAAATAAAAATAAATGTTAAGTTGTCAATCTCGCCTTCATTCTTGCTGGATGGGTTCGGAGCTGATCCTTGGCTCCAACTCGGCCTATACTAAAGCTCGAGAGCTAATTTTACCGGCTTGAGGCAACCCTATATCCCATGATGCTAGGCGCCATCTACCCAGATCTCGTTCGCCGCTTTCGCTAGCAAGTGCTTTTTTTACCGGCTCCACAGGTCAGTGAAAAATTTCAAATTTTTCTACTCTTTTCTTAGGATTTTTCCTCTTTATTTTAAAAATAGACTAGCATCTTAACCTCCTTAGTATACTGAAAAACAAAATTGGAGAAGAAACCACACAGTAGCACAAAACAAAATGATTAAGCGCTTTTCGTTTATTCCAGTAAACAAACTTCTTCAGATCAAGTAAAACAAAAAGTCACAGTTTAAATACTCTCTGGGCTGATGCTTACAAAGTCAATTAACTACTTAAAGTGAAAGCCGACTTACAAAACACGCCCTATTTAAGAACACAACTAGACTACAAACTGCTTTTAAAGTGAAAGCTAAAAGTCCAAATAGTCAGATTAAAAATACAACTAGCGTTATCTATAAAAAATGTATATATCTAGCCTACTACTATGCTAGTGAGGCAAAAAAGTGATAATAACAAGTGCATAAAAACTCCACTGGCATTTATAAAACTGAATTTATACTAATACCTGTATTGGTACACTAAACTGTGTATGTTGAAGCACATCTGGTGTGAAAAACATAATTGGTAATAAGTAATATACCAAAATAAAACTTCAAATTCTCAGCAAAAAATACACATAAAGTCACTAAACCAAGGTGCTCAAGAGCATTAGAATAACTGAATCATGCTAGTGTGGAAAATAACCTAACACAGCCTACCTGTTGAGGCTCCTAAGTTTAAGAACACTACTTAAAGAACAGTTCTCATTCAGACCTGGTGAACTATATGCGTTGAGTCTGATTTGCCAAAACAGCTCTCGCTCTTCTAACTTAAGTGGGAGAGGAGCACCCCTAAAGTCTTGTGTGATTTGGTCAATAATCAGAAATTTAAACATATGGTTGGGATGAACTGAAATATGTTTTGCTAGTGCGTTATCAAGTTTCTGCTTCCTGATCGCATAAGTATGTTCATAAATGCGGTCACGTAGGCGTCGTTCTGTTTTGCCCACGTAGAAAGCTGTACAGGTTTGGCACATAGCTAAATAGATCACCATTCTTGAATTACAGTTGGCTCTTAAGTTCAACTTATATTCGTAATCGTAAACTTTAAATCTATTGGATTCCAAGATGTATTGACAAAAATTACACATCTGGCATTTAAACATGCCAGCTGTCATTGTTTTTTTAATGTTGTGTCGTTCAAGGAGGGCTTTGAGATTTTTTGCCCTTCTATAAACAACCAATGGGTGATTGCCAAGTTTTTGGTGTACTGTGTTATCCTTTTCGAGTAAGTCCCAATTTTTACGTAGTGCCTGAACACAGTCACTACTATTGAGACTGTATGTTATTATGAATGTGACACCGGAACATTCAGAAGGATGCTTACTTTTGTGGACATTCACTAAGTCTGTGTTCGAGGATTCAGTGTCATTCATAAGAACCAGTTCTCTGTTTAAGATTGGTTTATAAAAATGACGGTGATGCCTGGATGACACTTCTTCTATAATAGCGTCTAACATTTCATGTGGGTAACCCCGATGTAAGAACATATTTCTTAGGTGTCCACATTCATTGGCAAAGTCACTATCCAGTGTAATAATGCGGGCTGCCCTCACTAACTGACCTTTGACGATTGCCCGCTTCTGATGAAAAGGATGACAACTTGTGTAGTGCAGGAATGAGTTGGAGTACGTTACTTTCCTATATATATTAGCTGTATATTTGTGAAAGCTAGTATCTTTAGAAAGTAAAATGTCCAAGTACGGGATAGCCTCAGTATGGAAACTAGCAGTAAATTTCAAAAACTGTGTAGTTGAATTGAAGTAGTCCACTAACGCTTCACTCATGGGTAGGTCACCATCCAAAAGGATAAAAATGTCGTCCAAATAACGGGTGTAAAAAATCACCTGGTCTTTAAATGGACAGTTAGTGGACATGTGGTCATGTTCCCATTGTGCCATAACTAGACTGGCAACACTGGCTCCACAAGGGGAGCCCATGGCTACTCCAGTTTTTTGCACGTAAAAGTTGTTATCAAATGTAAAAAAGTTGTTAGACAAAACTAGGTCCAACAATTCGTGAACCAGAACCAACTCATTCCCACTACTACCATTAGATCTAAGCACTTGTTCTACCCAGTCGACTGCTATGTCTTGGGGAATGCAAGTGTACAAATCTTTAACGTCAATAGTAAGAAAATTGTACCTTGCGTTGAAATCTAACTTGTTGATTTTACCAAGAAATGACCAAGAATCTTTGCAGATCTGTGGAAAGTTGACCAAATATTTCTGTAAAATATTATCAATGATTTTAGCACATGGATAGGTAGGGGAACCACGGCCATCTACGAGTGGTCTCATGGGTGGGTTATGAACATCCTTGTGAATTTTAGGGATACCAAACAAACACAGGAAGTGAGGGTATGCAGTTGATAAGTAATTGTATGTGTGTTGTGTTACCCTACCCTCGATGAACATTTCCTCTATGTGGTCTTTGATTATGGTATACGCTTTATTTACTTCAGAACGAGAGCTGGTAGAATATGAAGGGCTATCCAACAGGCTAAACATCCTGTCTTGATAGTCAACTTTGTCAAACACAACAAGACCCCCTCCCTTGTCTGGTTTACAGAATCTAATGTCCTGAAATTTGATCCAGTCAAGACATTCCATTTCTTTTTTGTTAAGGTAAGCACTCGATGTTAAATGGTGTGGTGTTTTATTGAAATTTTGACGAATGTCTAATTCGCAAACCAGTTCAAAAATTTGTAAAAGGGGGTGGAGTGGGGGGTTGTAAGTACTAGGGATCCTAAAGTTATTGTCGTCAAGGGGATAAGAACCCCCAAACAACAAATTCAAGTTAAGCTTCCTAACGTATAATTTTAGGTCAATAATTGTTTTAACCAGGTCTGCTTTCTGAGCTGGTACGTAAGTGTGCCCTTTGGACAATAACTCGACTAGTTCAGGTGTAACATTTGCAGTGGAAAAGTTGTATACATTAAAATCACCTTGTTTGTTCATGAGTATAACAGGAGTGTTGGCAGTACTTTCATTACAAACAGAAGACATGTTATATATATTTGTCTCAGTTGTTAAACAAAGATCACATTGGCCATCAATAAACCCTGGTACAGTAACAATGTCAACTTCAAAGCAGTCTCTCATTGGACTGTTGGCGGTGGCTTGATGGATCGCTACTGTCTCTGCTTCTGCTTGTTCCTCTGGTGGGAAAAACCCGCCTGTTGTTTTGGCTTTGCCCCTAAAAAATTAGCGTCATTGGACCTTAGGTTGTAATGCCCGTTTTTTTTGTTATTGTTGTTACAAGAGTTATCTAATAGGTCATAATCTGAATCAGATGGAGCATTAGAACAGTCAACAGATGGGTCCAGAGTACGACCTGCCTGGGCAGAGTTCACATTTGTAGATGGTTCACCATTATTGGGTTGAACAGGTTTAACATGCCTTTTTGGGGGCTGCCAAACTTGTGCTGGTGGAGGTTTAGGATAAGCTGTCTCATCCTTGTAAGCCTTCAAGTCTCTATCAATTTTCCTAGTTTTATTGTTTTTCAGTTTACCAAGGTACTGCTCAATACTAGAGAAAATCCTGTTATATTCGTATTTATAGCGAACAAACTCTGAGTCCAATTTAATAGTTTCATCGAGTTCTGACACTTGTCTGCTCAGAGCTTCAACCAGTGTTGCATAATGTTTGATCATTAAGTTAAGTAACTCAAAGCCTTGCCGATCAAAAAGTACAAGAAGGTCTTTGTGAAACTGTGAATTAACTACCAGGCCAGTTGGATATTGGTGATGGCGAAGGCCTTTGGGGACTATCTTAAGTTTCAAACATTCTTGAAAGTACGATATCTCTAATTGGGCTTTTTTTAGTTTCACCAAAATGTTGTCAATGTTTTTAAGATTGGTAAAAATGTTGACCTCCTTAGTATACCACTTCCGTTGGGTTCCCTTTTTGTTAATCTCTAATCCCAAAAGTTATATCCCTCCCCTGTTAAGGTTAGGCCTTAGGCCCTTTCCGTTTTTTTCCCGTTCCCTTTTTTTGGGATAGTTAGGTGTGTGTCTGGTTTTGTTAACCTTAATTTTGTTCGTGTGTTACTGTGTGTGTGTGTTTAACTTTCCAAGGAAGATTTTTCTTCCCTTGACAGCTTAATGTCTAAAGACATTAAAGTCTCAGGCTTCAAGAAGTGTGACTCGTGCTGTCAGAAAATGTCGCTGACAGACGGTCACACTTCTTGCGTGTATTGCCTGGGACCCCTGCACCTGCAGGACTCTTGTTCTGTTTGTCATGCGTTCAGTCCAAGAGTCCTGCAGGAGCGCAGGAATAAGTTAATTTTGAGGGGCTTATTAAAGCCCGAAGGTTCCCCGACTAAGTCCTTGCTGGGGAAACCTTCGAAGCCATCCAAACCGTCGGCTCTGTGCTCCAAGCCTTCGGCTGGTGGCTCACCTACTGTGTCACGATCGGCTCCGGCTGGAGCCGATACATCTATGTCACAGTCTCCTGCATCGGCTCTGGCCGGAGCCAATGCCTCCAAGACTCTATCTTCAGAGTCGGCTCCGGCCGGAGCTGACGTGTCTTTGGCTCCATCGGCACCACTAGTCTCGGTGCCATCTTCCACCCACAAGAGATCTAGGTCTCGGTCCCTGGAGTCCATTCACTCAGCTCCAAGATCGCCTTTGCTCTCGGAGCGGAGCCATCAGAGCCATTCCTCTCGGTCTTCCAGGCTTTCGGATCATGACCTCGAGAGGGTGGTTAGCAGACTCCTAAAGTCTCAGGCACTGGCCCAAATGCTTCATAGCCCGTCTCAACAGACAGTGGCTTTACCCATATCATCTACGATTCCTCCTCTGACGCTGCCCCTGAGTTCGGAGCCGGAGCTCCTCGGAGCCGTGACCGTCGAGACATCGGAGCCGATACCTCCCCCTTCAGCTCCGTCATCTGCTCCGATCTCTTCCATGGTTCCATCCTTGGAGGGATCCGGGCACTTGGACTTCCTCGTCGGCACCGAGGGGGGCGAGTGGCATCGGACCCTTGTCCGACCCCATTCTCCCTCTCGGAGCATCGGCGCTGGTGAGTTCAGCCCCGACATCGGCTTCGGAGCCGTCCCTCTCGGTGCTGGCTGGGGTTCCTATTTCTTCGGAGTGGGAGCCCTCTGTCCTGCCTGATAGGGGTGCCTTCGAGGTCATGAGGAGCATACTGGCCCCAGTGCCTGCTCCACGGTCAGCTCCATCAGCTCCTCCCACTGTAGTGCCTGCTGCGGTCTCTACCCACTCTCTCATTCCCGACCATAGAGATCCAACACCTCAGATTTCCCCATTGGGAATATCCTCCTCTTCCGAGGGTTTCCCCTGATCCATCAGGTGAACCCCCTTGAAAGAGGACATATAAGAGGAAGCATGTGGACTCCCCTGAGTCCATCACATCTGATACCGACTTGGATGAGTCGGAAGGGTCCCCACGGTCCCCCTCTGAGGATGTCTCCTTTTCTGACATCCTTGAAATCCTCAAGCAGAGGGGGAACTGGTCTACCCTCAATCCTTCCGAGGACGAGTCGGTTTACCTGGAGGCGCTTGGTTCTCGCCCATCCACCTCCTGGGTGTCTCCGCCTTTTGACCCACTCATGGAAGTGGTGGCGCGGAAGGCATGGACGGCCCCTGATACGATGGAACCCACCCCACGGAGGCCTTCCAAATTTATCACAGCCCCGTCAGATAAACAATTTTTAACTAAGGGTGTCCCAGTTGATGCCATGGTGGTGGCTGCAGCCACTAAGAAGGAACTGGCTGATCCTTCAGTGCCTATCCATCCTCCTAATAAGGAATCTAGGACTATGGATAGGTACGGCAAGCGGATGTTCTCCTCAGCGACCTTCGCCATGCGGTCGCTGAATTACTTGTGCCATTTCACCCACCTTCAAAGAGACATTCTCATAGAAATGGGTGATACCCTACAGGATCCAACAGCTGTGGGGTCTCAGGACAAAATCAACTCCCAGCTAGGAACCCTAAATTCCATTGTCAACTCCTCTATGCAGCATATTTCCTACACAGCCGATGGAGCGAGTAGAGCCGCAGGCACAGGCGTGGCTTTAAGGCGTCATGCCTGGATGCGGCTTTGCAACTTCGCAGACCCCTTCAAGGCGTCCTTCACTAACTCCCCCTTTGATGTTTCGGCGTTGTTTGGACCTCAAGCGAAGGATACTTTAACCAGATGCGAACAAGATGGCAAGACTCTCTCTGCCGTGGGAGTCCGTTTTTCAACCCCATCTAGACCATATCCTAAGGGTCAAAAGGGTGGAAAAATGTGGTTCCGCAAATCACAGGGAGTCACGCCTGATGCTAGAGGTCAGTTCCCCCCGACAGGAAGGGGGGGGAACAAAAACAGATGCCGCCCTAGAGGCAGAGGAGGTCCGCAGAATCAGGGTAACAGAGAGTCTCTCTCTAACAAACCCTTCCAGCATCCCTGAGAAGCTGCCTGACTGTCCACCTTCGGAGGCAGTCGGGAGAAGGTTATCACTGTACCCAGAAGCCTGGCTTTCTCTCACACAAGACAAATGGGTACAGTCGATTATATCCGAGGGTTACAAAATTCCCTTTATCCAAACCCCAACTCAGCCCAAAGGGCCCCTCCCAGACGTTCCACCCAGTCTAAGGGAACAAGCAGTACTAGAAATATCAAAACTGCTAACAAAAAGAGCCATCCAGCCAGTCCCAGCAGACCAATTAGGATCCGGAATCTACTCCAAGTTCTTTTTGGTACCAAAAAAGACAGGGGACTGGAGGCCAGTATTGGATCTCAGCAGACTAAACAAGTCTGTAAAAAGAACGAAGTTCCAGATGGTCACGCTACAGTCCATTCTACCCTTTCTGGGTCAGGACAATTGGAAGTGCTCAGTGGACCTTCAGGATGCTCTAATCTAGTATGTTAAACTTTTGAGTTCAAAAAAATTTTTTAAGAAATCCCAGAAATGCAATATACATTTTTTTGAACTCAAAAGTTTAACTGAGAAGAAGTTAATTTTTTCTTACAAGAAGGGTAGAAATATTAAGGATATGGTAGTACATACTAGATTTTATAAACCTGATGAGAAATTCTATTACCATATTGCTACAAGAGGGACGTTATCATGTGGAAAATGTAGTGGTTGTCCATATGTAATAAATGTTTTCCCCTATATAAACAATATTGATTTTAGAGCAAATGGCCAGTATAATTGTAAAACTGAGAGAGTTATATATGCCATCAGATGTGGTTGTGATAAGTTTTATATTGGTCAAACTAAGAGAATGTTTAAGACCAGATTAATGGAACATCTGAGGGATATTAGGGTAAAAAAATTAGAGAGCCCTTTAGCTCAGCATTTTTATGAATTTCATGAAGGAAAATGTGATAGTTTGTCAGCAACTATTTTAGAACAGGTTTTCATAAGTGAATTTAATGATAATTTGATTAAGAATGCACTTTTAAAGAAAGAAACTATTTTTATTTTGAAGTATGAAACCCTGATTCCTAGGGGTCTGAATACAGATTGTTGCTGGAGAAGTATTGTTTAAAATACTGCTTGAGATGTATTCTTATTAACTTTTAATTATTTTAATGATTTAATTGTTTAATTGTTTAATTGGTGATTGGAAGTAGCTGGTGCTATATAAACTTTTTTGTAAATGTGATGTGTTACTCCTTGAAGGCTTACTGTGGCCGAGGCGCTAGAGAATAAAGTTTTTTTACTGGCTTCGTTGTTTCATTTTGTGGTGTAGCAATTTGGGTCCTGCTTTGCATGGAAGGTACTCCAGCCAAGAACCAAATGTGAGGACAATTTGCTGTGAGGAGATAATGCTACCCATAACAATACTGTGCTGCCAACCATTAGAAACCAGCAACAATCAGAACCTTGACTCCTAGAACTTGATGCACAATCTTCTTTATTTAGAACAAAACTGGACCACAACGAAAACAGTAAAAACAGTTGTAACAGCAGTACTAAGCGCTTTCACCCTTCCATGTTAGGGCATCATCAGAGTACAAACTATATTAACCTATAACGTCCCTTAAATACTAATGCTTTAATTACTTGATTAAGTCAATCAACACTCAATAACGAAGGGTTTGTTCCGCGTTAGCAATGAATGCGGAATACAATTAGACATACAAATAAAACTGAAATACTGGTAAAAACAATAGCCAAGAGTTTTAACTCGTATATCACTTAATTATAAACTTTTGAGTTTTTTGTTCATACAACAAATCCTCACACTAACATAGACATATTGTATAAATTTGTTTTTGTATTACAAAACAAATTTAAATAAATTGTGTAGTTATGAATTGATATACTGAACGTGTTTACAATAAATATTGATTATTAAATATAATAAATATATAAATAAACTAGATAAAACTTATTACTTAAATTTTGTTTTTATGTTGCTAATCAATTTTGAATAAGTTTTGTTTTTATAATAATTAACAAATTTGAGTAAGTTATACAGTAATGAATTACCATAGTAAACATATTTACAATAAATATTAAATATAATAAATATGTGAATAGACTGAATAAAACATGTTAAAAATGGGAATGAAGAAATTTTTTTAACAAATTTATGACAAAAAGTTAAAATTATTTAAAAAGTATATGTTATGCATTTAATTAGTAAGTCTCTACTTAAATAAACTCTTTTATGGTATGTATGTGGAAAATATGTGTGAAGATAAAAGATCTATGAAAAATATATGTATAAAAAAATGTGTGAAATATATATGAAAAAAATATATATGTAAAAAAATATATGAAACGTTGTAGGTGTGTGATTTACTTCTAAATGATTTGTGATTTTAACTTCAATATACTTGTAATGGAGACTTGGTCGTTGATACCAGGCCACTTATTGGCGTTTAATCTTAATTGCCAAATACATTCTTTGGCTTCCAACAAAGTCTTAATGTCGCCCCCATTATACAACTTAAATTGTGGTATTCTATCTATTACAAAAAATAAAAACTTATTGAAATTAACACACACCGTACTGTGAATATATAAGGCACTTGTTTGTTTCTTTATCCTAATGTCACTGGTGTGTTCAATAATACGAGTTTTTAATTTTCTATGTGTTTTTCCTATATAGAAGGCCTGACAACTTGTACAAGTAGCAGCATAAACAACCATACAAGTGTTGCAATCACAAACTCCTGGACATCTAATTGTTTTTTCGTAGTTATGTATAGATAAATATGGTCCATTATTGATAAATCTACATGAACGACAACCACTACATTTATACATTTTAGATCTCATGTTCATTTCATTGTTTAAGGGTTTCTCAAATAAATTCTTTAAACTTCTCCCTTTACTAAAAGTGCATTTTGGTTTATTCCCGAGAATATTCCCCAAATCAACATTAATTTCTGTAATGATATCCCATGAGTCATACATCACTTTAACTATTTGTTGAGATTTTTCATTGAGCGGGATAACAAAGTGTCGTGTCCAACATTCCTAACGTTAGATGCTTCCTTAGATGGTAATCCGTAGTGTATAATAGGTTTATATAGTGTTATTCTATTACTTTTATGCTATTACCAATTCTTGATACCAACTCCTCTGGATAAGCTCTAGAGGTGAACATGTTTTCAATAAAGTAAGTTCCTTCGAAAAGGTCTCTTCGTTACTCACTAATCTTGACAGCCTCACCATCTGACCCTTAACTAAATTTGTTTTCTGATGGTTCGGGTGGCTACTGTCAAAATGTAAAATGAATTGGAGTAAGTTTTTCCGATAAATGTTAGATTCTACTTTGTCGTTTTGGATTGAGATTGTGATATCTAAAAAATTGATCTTTTCAAAAGAAGTGTGACTAGTAAATTTCAAAAAACTAGTCGTTAAACCAATGTATGTAATAAATTCTTTAAGCTCGATTTCAGACCCCTTCCAAAAAATTAAGATATCGTCAAGAAATCTTAAATAAATCAAAATGTTACTCCAATAAATACTAGTAAAAACATGTTCCTCCTCCCATGCTGCCAGGACCAAATTGGCATAAATAGGGGCACATTTAGCCCCCATTGCAACACCATTTTTTTGTCTGTAATGTTGACTGTTAAAATAAATAAAATTATTTTCTAAAACTAATTCCAGCATCTGTGTCAACAATCTACATTCAGAGTTGCTATAACCGCTGTGTTTGTTGAGACAAATTTCAAACAACTCAAGGCCTTCTTGGTGTGGAATCACACTGAATAAGTTAACCACATCAATGGTAACCATACAAAAATCAAATTTACCATCAAAAGAGTTGACAAAAGCATGAATGGAATCCAAACAGTGCCACGAGTCTCTAATAATGTGTGGAAATTCTGTCAATACTTTCTACTCGTGGCACTGTAGATTGTTGACACAGATGCTGGAATTAGTTTTAGAAAATAATTTTATTTATTTTAACAGTCAACATTACAGACAAAAAAATGGTGTTGCAATGGGGGCTAAATGTGCCCCTATTTATGCCAATTTGGTCCTGGCAGCATGGGAGGAGGAACATGTTTTTACTAGTATTTATTGGAGTAACATTTTGATTTATTTAAGATTTCTTGACGATATCTTAATTTTTTGGAAGGGGTCTGAAATCGAGCTTAAAGAATTTATTACATACATTGGTTTAACGACTAGTTTTTTGAAATTTACTAGTCACACTTCTTTTGAAAAGATCAATTTTTTAGATATCACAATCTCAATCCAAAACGACAAAGTAGAATCTAACATTTATCGGAAAAAAACTTACTCCAATTCATTTTTACATTTTGACAGTAGCCACCCGAACCATCAGAAAACAAATTTAGTTAAGGGTCAGATGGTGAGGCTGTCAAGATTAGTGAGTAACGAAGAGACCTTTTCGAAGGAACTTACTTTATTGAAAAACATGTTCACCTCTAGAGCTTATCCAGAGGAGTTGGTATCAAGAATTGGTAATAGCATAAAAAGTAATAGAATAACACTATATAAACCTATTATACACTACGGATTACCATCTAAGGAAGCATCTAACGTTAGGAATGTTGGACACGACACTTTTGTTATCCCGTTCAATGAAAAATCTCAACAAATAGTTAAAGTGATGTATGACTCATGGGATATCATTACAGAAATTAATGTTGATTTGGGGAATATTCTCGGGAATAAACCAAAATGCACTTTTAGTAAAGGGAGAAGTTTAAAGAATTTATTTGAGAAACCCTTAAACAATGAAATGAACATGAGATCTAAAATGTATAAATGTGGTGGTTGTCGTTCATGTAGATTTATCAATAATGGACCATATTTATCTATACATAACTACGAAAAAACAATTAGATGTCCAGGAGTTTGTGATTGCAACACTTGTATGGTTGTTTATGCTGCTACTTGTACAAGTTGTCAGGCCTTCTATATAGGAAAAACACATAGAAAATTAAAAACTCGTATTATTGAACACACCAGTGACATTAGGATAAAGAAACAAACAAGTGCCTTATATATTCACAGTACGGTGTGTGTTAATTTCAATAAGTTTTTATTTTTTGTAATAGATAGAATACCACAATTTAAGTTGTATAATGGGGGCGACATTAAGACTTTGTTGGAAGCCAAAGAATGTATTTGGCAATTAAGATTAAACGCCAATAAGTGGCCTGGTATCAACGACCAAGTCTCCATTACAAGTATATTGAAGTTAAAATCACAAATCATTTAGAAGTAAATCACACACCTACAACGTTTCATATATTTTTTTACATATATATTTTTTTCATATATATTTCACACATTTTTTTATACATATATTTTTCATAGATCTTTTATCTTCACACATATTTTCCACATACATACCATAAAAGAGTTTATTTAAGTAGAGACTTACTAATTAAATGCATAACATATACTTTTTAAATAATTTTAACTTTTTGTCATAAATTTGTTAAAAAATTTCTTCATTCCCATTTTTACTCAGTCTATTCACATATTTATTATATTTAATATTTATTGTAAATATGTTTACTATGGTAATTCATTACTGTATAACTTACTCAAATTTGTTAATTATTATAAAAACAAAACTTATTCAAAATTGATTAGCAACATAAAAACAAAATTTAAGTAATAAGTTTTATCTAGTTTATTTATATATTTATTATATTTAATAATCAATATTTATTGTAAACACGTTCAGTATATCAATTCATAACTACACAATTTATTTAAATTTGTTTTGTAATACAAAAACAAATTTATACAATATGTCTATGTTAGTGTGAGGATTTGTTGTATGAACAAAAAACTCAAAAGTTTATAATTAAGTGATATATGAGTTAAAACTCTTGGCTAGTGTTTTTACCAGTATTTCAGTTTTATTTGTATGTCTAATTGTATTCCGCATTCATTGCTAACGCGGAACAAACCCTTCGTTATTGAGTGTTGATTGACTTAATCAAGTAATTAAAGCATTAGTATTTAAGGGACGTTCTAGGTTAATATAGTTTGTACTCTGATGATGCCCTAACATGGAAGGGTGAAAGCGCTTAGTACTGCTGTTACAACTGTTTTTACTGTTTTCGTTGTGGTCCAGTTTTGTTCTAAATAAAGAAGATTGTGCATCAAGTTCTAGGAGTCAAGGTTCTGATTGTTGCTGCTTACTAGTATTGGTCGGAAGTTTGTTTCAAAACCATTAGAAACCAAACATGATAAGCACGGTCATTACTTCAGAGTCTCAATTTCCCGTAGATAAACAATTATTCTTGAATAGCAATGTCTGCACATTCAGGAATGGAGAAATCCTATATTGTAAATTACAGATTAAAAAAGTCATAATTGTATTTGGATTCATCACAGTTCACACTTATTTCAAGAGAAAAATCACAATAACAAGTAATCAAAAATTAAAGCAACCTTTTGCTTCATATCACCATCTAATTGCTCAACTAGTTCGGTTAGAGAAAATGTTAGGTAAAAACAGTATTTCTTCCAAACTTTGATTCTCAAAGGAAACATGAAAACTCATCGTCTTGCATCTTCCACATATTGGCTGGCATACTCATCTTCTACATTGATACTATAGGAATAGATCACATAACTAATCCAATACCCACAGTTTTATATTCCACTGCATGGGATGAATCTCTTACTCTTACCCATTCCATTGCTTTTTGGGAGTTTGTAAGCATCTGCATATTCACTGGTGAAAATACATTGAGTACAATACAAAATGACAATCTATGTAAATTTTACATATGTAACATTCTTTACTAACATCTGTAAGCTGCAACCTCTGCAACAAAATGGGTTCTTCTCAATTGTATACTTTTCCCTATACTGTCAGATCTTCCAGAATACTTATTTTTCATACCTTTCAGTAAACTATGAACTTCATTCTCTATTTCAAAATGATCCACTCGTGTACAGACAATGGCAGATGGTAAGCTGCCTCCTTTGCTGGGGTTTCTTAAAAAAAGTCAAAGTATCAAATTAGCTTTAACAACGTCTATAAAATCTGTACATTCATCACCCTTCTAGCACTCCACAGAGTCTCAATTTCCTCCTTGAAACCTCATTTTTCAGAACATCCAGTTGTTACTCAATATATATGTTATCTGCCCATCCACCTAAGCTTCCTTATTCCATATTTCTGAATACTACTGTTCAAAAGCAATATGACATCATATTGCTTTCAAAAAAATTCACAACTATCAGTTTGCATCCTTTAGTTACATGGCATATTCTTAAGAGATACTTGAACGTTATCACAATTCATGCATAATTATATTTAATGTTATATTAGCCTTTATCCAAATACTCATTACATTTTTTGTTTTAGTCTTTTCACATATAAGCAGTGTTACACCCACATAGCTAATCACAGTCTTGATATTTTCTACTATTAGTACCTCTTCTTTCAGTTTTTCATAATTTCATGATCAAAACATATCTGCAATGATTACCCTGCCTTATTGAAACAACTCATTTTTCAAAATTAAACCATATAAATTTGATTGTTTAACTCAGGCGTTATCAAAGCTACCCAAGGAAATGACCACCCCATTGAAGCTCTGGGACATCTCATCTAAGCAGTACTTCTTGTTCCTCTGTCAAGTAAAATGCAGATTTGCGATATGCCTATTATTATGAAGCATTTTACAACTATACATTTTGGGTAACGATTCCTTCTGTCTCTGAACATATATTTTTGGGAGTGTGTAAAGGCTCTTTACCCACAGGCAACTAGTGTATCCTCTTGAAAAATCAATATTCAACATCCACTCTAATTGGTATTCATTTGTATTATGGTTTTCTTATTAATATCAGATTGTTTCAGTATGAACACTTTTGTCAGTAACTGGATAAACGTCAACTCTTCTGTTGCTGTTCATGCCAGCATTTAACACTTTTGACAGTAATTTTCTTAATGTCAACTTAATACAAAATGTATTAATAAACTTTGAAAGAAACTGCATCATTCAAAGAAATCTCAGAATTTGGTGTTTATAGACTTTCTAATCATGTGGTTTTAGAACATTTGAAGTCATCGCATATCTCAGCTCTGTAACTCTGAGTTTTATAGTTAATTAAAATGTTTAAAGTGTAAGCACTGTATAATTAGAAGTAGATCTGAAAAATAAATATGGGAAAAGTTAAAAAAAATTTAAATAAATTACTTTAATAAAAAGCAATGCCCTTACCAGTATTTAAATAGGCCCTCTTAAATAAATGACACTTAGGAGCTCTCCCAAGGAAGGCTTTGTATCCACATGTATGAATCAATGAAGGTAGCTAATTCAAATAACTAACAAATGGCAATCTTCTCAAGGTTTGTAGACTAGTCCTTGGAATAGTCAGCTGCCTCTCTTGCAACAATATGATGGACCTAGCAAGGACTTTCCTAACAATTTAAACATAGCACAACTTCATTTTACTCTCTTTTAAGTGATTTCTGGATTTGGACATACTTTATTTTTACACCCTGCACCTGTGTCTAGTTTAAATATTGCACTTTCTTTTTCAGATACTTTAGTAAGAGCTCTTTCAAATAAGCAGGACTCAGGGTGTGTAGGATCCGAATATCTTAAAAACTTGTCCTTTTTCATCTTGACAATATGCATTATCATCTATTCTGCAAAATAATCCGTCTCTTGACATGCTCTTCTTTTGTTGCACCCCTTACCGATATATTATTTAGCCATATTAATATCACTTACAGGCTCCATAGTCTTTTGCACAATACCTCTTTGCAACATTTCAGATATTCATGAAATGTCAAATTAAAGTGTGAGAAATCTCTTTCTTCTTATAGGCAGATTAAATTGCAATAGCTTGAAACTCTATTTATCAAGCATATTCTGCCCAAAATTCCTCATTTAACATCATGTACATAAAATGATTTGTACCTGGCATAGCTAAAATTGCTTCTCTGGTTGCATTAAGTATATAATATTCTCTGTTTATAGCTTTATGAACATCTTGTGGATATTTGCATATAAAACCTTTACTAGGCTTCACATCAAAAGCCATACTATCTCCCCCATCAGTAGGCACAGTCTGTGTCTTAATTATGTCCTTATAGTCTGTTCTGTTCTTCAGGCAACTGAAACTTTCCCCCAGGCATGCATTACTGATAATATGTCAAGATATACCTGAATATGATGAAGTCCTGACAAACAACTTGGACCAAAAAATAAATATTGAATGTATGGGGATATTGGTATATGATACACAAAATACCTTCTACTGTAGGTTTTGGGAACATGAGTCTAGTTCCCTAATATTACAGTGTAAGATATTTTATGTAACATACAAACCAGATTCCTGCACATACCATGTATCCATTTTGTCTATGTTTTTTATGCTAGAGTACTATTTCCCTTTGACTTCAATGGCTGTTAATTCCCTAAGTCACTACAAAAGTTTTTTCCATAGTGAATCTGAAATGCAATCTCTGTTTTATTTCAAGTTTTCTTATTTTTTGCATTCTAATAATATTATAGGTTCATAGATTCATACTAGACTAACTACTCTTGTGGGCCATTTTAAGTCTAGCCAATTACCCCAAGTGAGAATCAAACCCTGCGCCTTGTGTCTGTAAGGTAAACACTTTAACCATTAAGCCAACCTCCCACCCTATATTGAATATTATTTATGTGGATTTGACTTAAGTGAGCAGTGTTGCTTTTTGGGACACTGTGTATATTGATTTTGCATGTGCAGTATGCAAATTATGTTTTTCTTACATTGTATTATACTAAACAGGAACTGTGATCAGTGTTTCAATTTATAATTTTATTGGAATGATCTTTGTTAAACTAAGTGTAGATTGTCTCTGATGTGTATGCACTACTGTATGTAACTTTTAGCTAATTTTTATGTATCCTAGATATTATGGGTTTCAGTAAATCATAGCAGCTTTGATGTGCCAAGGGGTGGATAAACTGTTCATGATGTACCAAGACTATGATAAATATTTATTTACATACCACACATTTTTGAAGATGTAGCTAAAGTGTAGATAAACATTTATTTAAACACCAGTTGTGTTTTTATCCATTGCACTTCACTTGTCTGAGAGTAATGTGGACACGTTTAAACTCATCAAATTCTGTTTCCTGGGATCTAACACCTATGTGTCTTTTCTTATAGGAAATTATTAGTATTGCACTTTCTATTTTTGTTCTGGTAATGCTGCATAGTGTTTGCACATTTTCTTGAGTTTGCACAAATTCTGTTAGCCACTTTCATGCATACCATTAATACCATGTACCTTCTCATCACTTTCTGTGCTGCCAAATAACTCCTTTTCATGACGTTGATGCACCATGTGAATTCATTTCATTTGTAGATTTATTTATTTCACTTTTTGATACTTCAGTAAGCCAATTCCTCTTGCTACAGCTACTACACACTTAATTAATCAGTGTACATTTTTATTATGTTTATAACCACATCTCATACAGAACTTCTCAAGAGTACATTTGTCAAGCATCCAAGACTTCTGTGGCAAGTTTTACTCAAATTTTATTACTTTTCCAACTGTCTGCTTAGATGCAACTTTGCATAATTCAAATACTGCTGTGAATTTCTTCAGCTGAGATGAACTAATTTCATACACTCTCCCGAGAGTGGTTACTTTGTTTAACCTTAAAGCATGCTTCTTACAGCGATCTGTCTCACATTTGATCATTGATACCACACGTAACTCTGCTTTTTTTATATATATTTTTTTTAATGAATAAATCATGTAACTCAGCAACCTCAAATTCTTTGGCTTGTTTGTTTTATTTAGTAATATAAGTATTAGTACTTTAAGTTAGACTTTGTAGTCTTATGAGCAATGAATTGTAGATTATGGTGATTTTTTTTCCTAGCCTTACTTTCCCATGGTAGTTTTTAGCCCTAATAATTTGCATATGGATAAGGTGGGCAGAACAAGGATACATTGAGACATTTACTTGTTACCCCTATCCATGAAGGACATGGGTGCTAAACTGGGAATGAATTTGCAGTTTCTGATCCAATCATCCAAATTACATTTGAACAGATTATAAGAAATACTTCAGTTTATGTACAGTGGAACACTGCTCCATAGAAGAGGTATTCTCTGTGAAACATACGTATCCATCTAACATGTTCCACTTATGTTGCAAAAGAGATTGAGATCCCTTGAGTGGATATTCATGCTACCATTGGAATTGCGAATGAATAACAGGATAAGGCTTTGCTCGCACACACCCCTAACTAAATATACCAACTCCAAGATCGCACTACAGTGGGAAATAGGGCAAATCCCTGACAATGGTCAAGCAGTACATCATTTATTTCTTACTGGCTAAAAAAAGACAGTTGAAAAATGCCAGTGTGGAAAGTAATGTGTCATTTGGATGCTTAGAATGACAACTACACCTCAGAGATGCAGACACAGTGTGTGACTGTGTTTGTGTAAGTTTTGTGTGTGTGTGTGTGTGTGTGTGTGTGTGTGTGTGTGTGTGTGTGTGTGTGTGTGTTGTGTGGTGTAATCCTGATATGGCACACCATAAAATTTAAAATTGTCCCTGTAGGTCACATTAGTCCGCTTTCGTTTAGCAGAGTCTGCTCTGTCACGTAATGAGAAAATAAATCACAATACAAGAGATGTGTAGGGAGAATAGTTAGATCCAGAGAAAGAAAATAAGTTATAATTTATTTGTCTAAACAAACAACCTTTGTAAGTCAGATGTTGTGAATTTGCTATGGAGTCCATTTCACAGAGATGTGATGTGCTATGAAAAAGACATTGACTAGCAAGAGTGTAAGATGTTAGATTACAGTGCATGGATGTTGTGTGCAGCTAGTACATTAGCCAACTGAAAGAAACAGGTAAAGAAAGAAAGACATGCCATCCTAATATTCTGACAGATAATTATGAAGAGTAGCAGTAATGAACAATGTTTTGTTATATTGTTAACATGGTCTGAACATTAAGGTCTTACTATCGATCTCACGGTTATTAGTGTTCTGACTAGAATGTTACTTTATATGAAAACAACAACTCTGTTGTCATGAATAAAACAGAGGTGCCAAAACACAAACCTCAGGGTCAGCACTTTGGATTCAGGGTAAATAAAAATATATCATAACGTCATGCATTACTTGAATAAGAAACATTTGTTGCTGTTCAATACACCTTATTTCTGTTCACTGTCAGTTGTTCTGCATGAAGATTTCGTAAGTGCTATAGTATCTCACAAAATCAGCATTCTGGTTCAGACTAGTGAATCTCACACTGAAGAACTGAAGTAACATGATCTTAATTGTTTCTCTTTCTAAGTGTGTATGGCAATGTCATTGAAGAACCAAAATTATCATTTCTGATACAGAATGATCAAATTGGGAAAATGTGCTCCTACCAGTTTGTCAGTCATTTTGCATGTAACTATCTGTGAACATTCATTCTGGCTTGTCTCTCCTTTATAACCTGTCTCTGGACATTTTATGCATTTAATTAGATAAACAACACTTTAGAAGTACATGTAAAAGAACCTTCTGCTTTGAAAATTCTGTTCTGTGAAGTTGGAAGCAGTAGGACTCGTCTGACATGCTTGGTTGCTTTACAACATGTCTGATCATGTAATTTTGTGCCATTTTAGTCTGTATTCTGTTCTGATCTAAGATTGCTTTTCACAACAGGATTCTTTAAATTTGTTGGTTGTTTACATGACAGTAGCAGGATTGCTTAAAACATGTTTCTCAACTTGTTATTGCCACTGAACATTGGTTAGATGTCTCTTTTGATTTTCTTGAGATTTTTAAATTCCAGATTATATGCTGTCAGTCACTAGTGGAAGTCTGTCACAGAGGTTCCTGTCTTTATACTGGAGCAGCTGTTGCATTGCTCTGTCTACTGCCCATATCAATCTCTTTTTGGCAGAGTGACCCTCAGCAAGAGTGGCTTCTTTCAATTGTGTCAACCGCGTCTCTTTTTGCCTCAAACAAATGCAGTGATACCAAAGTGTTTGACTGTAAATAACTGCCCTTTTTGTGTGGCTGAGATGATTATTGGTTGTGTGCGGGTACATCTGTCTGTGGCACAGGTCTGTAATGTCTCACTGTCTACAGTAATCTTGGTATCAAGGAAGGATACACTTGAATTGAGTACTGCTGGGATAGTTTAATAAATGGGTGGATTCTGTTGAGTCCTTGGTGGTATTCCTTGAGGATATCAATGCTGTGTGTTCAAATTATGAATAAATTGCCAATAAAATGGCATTAAGTGAATGGTTTGTGTGTTGTAGAATCTCCTTTTCAGGGCTTGTAATGGAGATATTTGCATATTGCGGAACCAGTCTGATGATGCAAATTACACTGCCCATAATCTGAACATAATGTTTTCCATTAAAATTAAAGATATGTTTCAGAATAAAGTTTATAAATTGTTCTCTCACTATATCTAGAGTAATGTCGTGATGAGAGATGGGCAGCAATACCATCATGATGTGGGATGTTTGTGTAAAGTGATGACACATTGTTTGTGGCTAAAACAGTATCAGGTGGTAGGTGACGATAACCTGACAGAATGAAAACAAAATGAGTGACATACTTAATTTAGCCATTCCTTCCATTGATTAGCAATTTCAGAATTTCAGAGATCTCTTCTGTCAGGCTTCCATTGGCTGATAATATTGGCTTTACTAGGTTTCCTGGTTTATTGATTTTTAGGTTGCATATAGAAACCTCCGGACCTAGGAATAAGGTCAGTTAGTTTGCCCAGAACATAATATAGGAAGGATTTAACAAGGTTCCTTAGCTGTTTTTTATACTGTTCAGTTGGATCATCAGTTATCTGTCAGGAGCAAGTGTGATGCGAAAACTGTTTATTAGCTTCAGTGATATGGTCGAAACAGTTCAGGTTAACCAAAGCAGACCCATTGTCTGCCTCTTTTATGACAATATTTTGGCTGAATGTGAAGGAATTTATTGCCATTCCTTCAGAGAGAAAAGTGTTATCACATGTCTGTATTTGTCTATTCAGGATTTGATGATTAAGACTTAGTTAAAAGCAAACGATACACCTTTCCAGCTTTGCAGTGCATCCACTTGGAGGAATTAAGCAGAGAGATTTTGTAGTACTTTTTTCTAGATTCACATTATCTGTGTTCTCCTCTGTTTCTGTATCATGAAAGTATTTCTCAAGTTCTCCACAAATTTCAATATTAACTTTACCCGTAAAGTGTCTGCATTGCTTCTTTTCCTTATCTAAATATTTAGATTTTTAAACCCGCGGTGGTGGGGCTGCAGTAGCATTGTTGCCTCACAGTGAAACACTGTCTGGTTCGATTCTCAGCTAGAGCGTCTTCTGCGTGGAGACATGCGTGAATGGGCGTACCTTCGTCGAAGGTTGTGCATCAGGGCTGGTAACTCGGCACGTAAAAATCAACTACCAATCATTAGCGGACTGGAGTTCCGCTGTGTCGACCCCTAACCGGAAAAAGCCGAAAAACATCATCATCATCAACTGTTTTACCAAACGAGTAAAAGTAGAAGCAAAGAAAATGAGAGAAGGAAAAGAATAATAATAATAATAATACATTTTACACATTTTATAAGTGATTTTACGTTTCTAGGCCTGCTAGCTATTTTTCTATTAAAGACTTTTTAGTGAACACTATATTCACTATTGTGTTTTCCCAATATACATCAAGAAAAAATCATAGGAAGGAATGTGGAGCCACAGCAACACTTCTTGGTCACTTCTTCTTGAGACATCATCAGCAAACCCCATATAATTGACAAAAAATCAATTTATTTTGAAGCAAAAAATGTCAGAATTTCAAGCATCAGGCAAAACACTCCTTAAGAAGAAATAAGTCTATTAAAGTATCAGTAAACACAAAATAACATGCTGTGACACTTTATTTCAGGTGGCAAAAAAAGAATTGAAGTAGACACTTTCTTTTATTGCTTGGCTGCTCTCTAAGTGCCATGTTTTGAGATTACACATGCTTCTGTATTTTTTTTTTGCTTAAAGAACTGTGTGGAAGATGGACATCCACCTTCGGATTAGTGTTGTATTGTATATGACTTCCTGCAACATTTGTCTTTATGGTGCACATTTACAAAATTTGAGTTACTAAGAATGGTAGGTAAATGACTGCTTACATTATACTTTGGTGGAGAGTCAAACTTTTGGTGTCAATAGTGTAGATATATAGGTCGAGTGTAGACTCGTACTGAATATAGATAGCTACCTGTTCCTGAATACCATTCTAATACTTATCATGGCCACGTGCAAAGATACCTACTTCATTTGAAATGCCACTCCCTAGTTCAGCCCATCTAGTCTTGCTAATGTATACCAATGTAGGGCATGGTAAAGTAAATATTCCAGTTCCTACTCCATGATACACTGCCGATGTTCCTCACTGCAGATCCCTCTGCAGCGATACAAACCTTTTATAAATCCTGCCACTGACCAGAAATAGTTTCTATATCCTTCTTTACTAGGAAACACATACTGTACCAGTCATAATGCTAATAAAAAGCATATTATTTATTATAATATAAATGCACACTTTAGATGACTGATAGACATCTGGTAATACAGAATGCCAATATCATTCATGCAGTACATTTTCCCCATTAACAATATAACGATGGAATGCATTTACCTTCACTGTAAAACTGACTTTAGTTTGCTAAATGATGTTCACTTGCTTAGATAAGAACTGGGACTGTCAGATTAATAACCAACTTCCATCTGATATGTGATTGGGATAAAGGATTCTGAATATATAAGGCCATTTTTTAAAATGACTACTTGGCATTCAGAACAAGGAAGGCCAATGTGAATAAGTATGGATAAAATTCTAGACCTGCTGGTGGAAAGAACAAAATGGCAGTACTAAAAATAATTTAAAAAAAAAACAAATCCAGTCATGTTCCAGATGCATTTAATAATTCACAGTTCTGTTTTGGGTCAGCACTAAAGGCAGAACATTCCAAACAGGATCAGTACCAGAAAAATCCTCATCAGTTTGTCAAAACTTTGAAGACATATGCATGTATGAACATGTGCTATATGTAAATTGAATCACGTAAAAACAGTACTGATAAAAAAATACAATCAGCTCCCAGAACTGTATTCACGCACACAAAATACTTTTCCATTATAATAAGAACTCATCAAGAAGCAGTGAAAAACATCAGTGCAGATTATCCTTCATTATAAACTAATCTATGACATAAGGAGGGGGTACTGCAGCAAAAAAACAAAGGTCTTAAAATATGTGTTCATTAATTAACAGTTATAATTTTTGCTCTGGTTATAGCACTTGTAAATTTCTGTCAGTGAAATGGATGGATTACAATATAGTAACATAACATTCAGCAAGCCAATAGTACATAAACAAAATAGATGCATTATTTGTCTACAGAAACTGACCTCACCAGCTCACATTTACGTTTTTTTTCTCAAACATGCACATCTTTACAAGACCTTATAACTACAAATAATTATAGAAATTTGAAAAGAAGTAGGAAGCATTCATGAACTGTTGAGTATGTGTTGACATATAAGTTCTGGCTTTTTCTGTGCTGGTTGTTCCACCCTTTCTATGACAAAAAGTCATTGCCAAGTAGTGCAAGTCAAGGGAGGGAAACTACGGGAGATAAAGCATCATAACAACATGCAAGTGACTTTCACAACTGAAGACATGCACTGTTATCTGTGAGGCAAAACACAGTGCACAATCTTTCTGTTAATAACTTTTTCTCTCCTCAGGATGTGGTATCTAATTGTCATAACTACTTACCCATAAGGAGAGCAAATATGACAGATTTAATTTGCTGAGTGCTTCCATGCTACTGAGGAAAAAACATTGACCGGGGTGGGGGGGGGTATACAAACATGGCTAAGCTGCTCAACAATGCAGTGAAGTCCTTCACCCATCAGAAGGCACTGCATCTAAAGGCTAAAATTACACATTTTCTTATTTTACATCCATCAATAACTGCAGTCTGACAGCCTGAATATAGTTAGTGGAATACAGTATGGTATGGTACAATTCTACAAGATGTAAGGAATGCAGTGAAACAATGTCGCTTAACTTCATAAGGATTGTGATACAGATGACATGTCAAACAATGTAGCTTAACTTCATAAGGATTGTGATACAGATGACATGTCAAACAATGTAGCTTAACTTCATAAGGATTGTGATACAGATGACATGTCAAACAATGTAGCTTAACTTCATAATGATTGTGATACAGATGACATGTCAAACAATGTAGCTTAACTTCATAAGGATTGTGATACAGATGACATGTCAAACAATGTAGCTTAACTTCATAAGGATTGTGATACAGATGACATGTCAAACAATGTAGCTTAACTTGATAAGGATTGTGATACAGATGACATTTCAAACAATGTAGCTTAACTTCATAAGGATTGTGATACAGATGACATTTCAGTGCTATTTTGCAAGCTAGTATCCACCCACAAACCCTTTTCCCATTTTTGCACATGAGGTCAGGGTGTGACTTCAACAGTGATAATCATCTAGATCCAAAGTTTATACCTCCAGGTGGTAGCCCTATCGCAGTAGTTCTACACACCACACACTCTCTCACACACACACACACACACACACACACACACACACACACACACACACACACACACACACACACACACCTATGGCCAGCTTAGAATGTCCAATCTACCTACTGCATGTCTTTGGAATGTGGGAAGAAACCCGCAATAACACAGGGAGGACATGCAGACTCCACACAAAAGGCACCCCAGCCCAGAATTAAACCAGGGAACCTCTTGCTGTGAGGTGACACTATCTTCTGCACCACTGTGTCACCCCACGCCCACTGTGTTTTGCAAACAATTATTAATTTAATACTTTTGAATAAATTTAACATTCCACTTATTTCAAATTATGTTTAAACACATTATACCATTTTAGTATTCCATCCATTTCAAGTGAGTTTTAAATACATTATACCCTTCAAAAGTGCCATTTATTTCAGTTGACTTATACATTTCTTCTTAAGTGTCAAAGATTTCCATTGACTCACACAGTAGTGAATTTTCCATTTTAATCCTGTCTCTCTGACCTGCCACTGAGTTGTATCCCAGTGCATCCTAGCTGTGCAGCAAACATGCCCACTCTCAGTACACAGCACAATATCACAGGTAAAATTTCCTGTTCACTACTATGTGAGGTCTTAAGTTTGGTTTGACAAGATGTAAACAGCTTGAAATAAATAAATCTATTTGCAGAATCTGTAGCATTTCAGACTTTTTATGTCATTTATATGTGGCAGCTTATAGAGAGTACAGATGTTCAGACCAATAACATTCTGGATTCTGATTTGGTTCAAAATATTTCAAATACTTAGAGTTAAACTTAAATATTATTATATGACAAGATGTATTTTTTCATGTGCAGCAACACCTCTGAGAAAATAAGGCATAAGGAAATATCAAGGCCTCACATCCTAAGAAAACTTTAAATCACAAATGACATAGCTCCCAGACAGGCCTCTTGCAGTTACAATGCTTTCCCTGATTTTTAACTTCAAAATGACGTCACGAGGACAGAAGGAAGAAGATCATGAACACAAATTACTTCACTGTGTCAAATTTTCAATCCATTTACATTTTTTTTCCTTTTTTTTCTTTTTTCTTTTTTGTTATGTTTTGTTTCTCACAATTTAATGTGAAAAGGACAGAAAAATAATCTACAGCAGGGAAAGGGTTTCCCTGTGTAGCTCAACAATCATATTCCACTTCATTATCCGTGCAAAAAAAGAGAGAGAGGTGAAAGCAATGTCTCGGTGCCAAGAGCAATAGACAATTTTGAGGTATTGTGATGGCAAACTGCACAGGAGTTGTTATAGGTGTGCATTACTAAAATGTTTTAGGATGCAGTCGTTAGTTTGACTGAAACAATTCACAATACCATTCCTAGTAAGTACTTTATTCCCCAAACTATCTTTTACTGATTTTGAAGTCAAAACATAATACAACGATTTTATGTAGGGCTTTCTGAGAAACTCAACACCAGAACCCAAGGGCAGTCTAATACTAAGTTAGAACTTCTAGGTACTTAAAGGGCTTTGATCATTGCAGAACTGATGCTGTCTAGAACAATGTAGCAAACAAAACGTCAATGAGGATAGCAAATCATATGTGAAAATACCTCTCAACTGTACAGATTTTAGCAGAATGTCCAGATTTTTGGTCTGTGTCTCATAAAATTGTGGTATTCTGGAAAATCATTGAGGACTGAAATCAGAAAATAATGGCACACATTTGAGTTTCAGACTTCACATCCTTCAGAAAATTCATGCTAATGCATAACCTTTTATTCTATCCACTTTCTAAGTTTGAAAAACAACAAAGGCAAGGGTTTACTCCAACAAAAACTGGAGTAAACCCCTGCCTTTGTGGTTTTTCAAGTTTGTATTGTGTTTTTCGTTCCACTTTCTAAGTTTGTAAGAGCAATATTTAAAAAGTGTCCCTATTTTTAGGCCTTTGTCCCCCCATTATTTGTGCCTTTGTCCAGATTTCTTGCTCTAACAGGTTGAGAGGTATATGTGTGAAGACAGACTAGGTCATCTGTCTAGATCTCTAATGCAATCAAAAGTAGTAGGCAGATTTAGTGGTACGGAATCATATCTTTTAATTTTAAGGTATCAATCTTTGCTGCTGTCTTTGATTCAAGCTTTGTTTTTTGCAGTCATCAGCAAGTCACAACGTATTGTTCACATCCTAAAATCTGAGAGGAATATCAAAGTAAGAAATGGGCACCCATTGCTTTTGTCAACCTTATAAATTCAATACAACATAGGCAATCTCTTGACAGATTAACAAAATCAGAAAATTCTGATAGTTAACAAATGTAGCTGCTATACACTTCATGGACAACAATATTTGCTGCACAGATTTTATAAATAACAAACATGCTTGCAAATGTAAAAATACAAAAGAAATCACCCCTCTTCCTCCAATGGTCCAGCCACGGTAAAGCAAAAAAAAGCATGAGCTGTTGTACAGTGCTTCATTGTTTTGTTTCTTTTGCAAAATTTTGGCCACCTTAAGTCCTCTCTTCTCTGTCCTTTGCGGCTGGATATAAACCATTCTTCTTGTGGTCATAATGTAAAATAAACGGGAGGGAAGAAATGCTCTTGTAAACATCAGCACTCACTGTTTCAGGTATGCCTTCTGTTTAAATAGACAAAACCTTTCTGACCACAGACTGAGCACCTCTGGCCTGTTCAGAGAACACTTATTGTTTGTAAACACTGTCATCAGTAGAACTCACTTCTTCCAAAGCCAATATTATCATCCCGCAAATGGCTGGCTATTGCCTTGCCTACCAGATGATAATTGTACTGAAAGCTGCACTCATATAAGTATGAAGCAAATGTGCCAAGTCTTACTGCTTTCTTGTACATGTTTAAAAATAAATACAAATGCCTTTAAAACAAAGCAGTTTTTATAAGGGTAGTGGAGAAACAGTTCTCTGAGGATTTACTATGTCTGAATGATTATCCCGACTGAATAAGCCCTGCTGCTTGCAGCTAGGCATACTGAGTACAAATGGTTGCCGTGGTGACTCTTCTGCAACTACTCTTACATGTGTGATCTGGTGATCAGATGTAGTCCTTGTCTGATCTACTTTAGCAGCACAAACTGAAGGGGCAAGCCTGCTGTGGTTACTGCTTGCCTGCATAGTACACCACAACTGCCCACTGGCTTGTTCATCATCCCTGACTGTGGGCAGTTCTGCAGTCTTTGTATTATCTGTGAACATTGAAAAAAGATTAAGTCCAAAGCCAAAGATTCTGTTTCGGAATCCAAACAGCTTGGAGGCAGGACCAGTCTCTGCTGGTTTTGCAGTATGGTAAAAACCAGTGTGCCTGTCCAATACTGTAGAAGAGGATGAAGTATAGACTGATCTGATGTCCAGTGAGAAGGAACGCTTCATGCTAATAGGGTCTGGACTCTGTTCTGAGACCTTTAAACTGCAGAGTTTGTTCTCTAGTGATTTGACTCCTGATGAGCCTTCCTCACAATCCTCAGCCACTTTGCTGCCATCAAGCGCTACCTCCACTTCTGCTGAGTTGTCAGTGTCTTCCACCTTGAAACTTGTCTGCATAAAGTGGCTGGGGCCTCCTACTCCCTTATGCTCCCAGACACACTTATGTTCAGGCGGTCTTCTGTCCAGTAGACTGTATGTGTGTGAGAGCGAGTGTGTTAGGAATGCTGGGGGCAGATTCAGGTCTAAAGTCATTTCATACTCCAGCAGCTGGCCCAGGAAGTTGAAGTTGGGGGATACAGAAGGCCTTCTCTCTTTAACATATCTACAAAAAAAAAAAAAAAAAAATCAGAAAAGACGTCTCATTTATTATGGCTTATACCTACTTCAGAACAGCCCCCATTCCATAATAAAACTGTATGTCTTCTCTCCCCATAATGACATTGTACTGTGCCTTTCATGTTGATATCATACAACTCCTTTTCCAAAAAGAGTACAAATCTGATGGCTTGGCCAACACAGGCTTTCAGTCACACAAACTTTCTGGTCTGTAAATAGCATCTTTTAATTTTCATCAGCAGCTAATGAGACACAGTGTGAAGTGGCACGGGTACTGCAATCATGTTTATTGTAATAGAACTGTTTTGAGGGTTGCATATTCCATTACTGCTATTTTTAGGCTTCTGTAGAATTAAATTTAATAAATATCACAAAATGTCTCTTTTGGTGTGTGACTCCTATGTAGGTAATATTGAAACTGCACCATACATAACAGATGATTTATCTAAGTGTAAAGGTCAAACAGAAAATTTAGGCCATCTAAGACAAAATGTCCAGTTATACTTTTCAGTAGAGTTCTTAAAGGAAAAAAGGAACAGGTACACTAAAATGATTTCAGAGTACTAAAGTTGATGTAATGGAGTTCATTATGATACACAACAGGCAGTTTCAACATAGATTAGTACATATTCAGACTGTAATATAAAGATTATCTATGAGAAACTCCTTTACCTGTAAGCATCATCTAAGGACAGTCCCAGAGTCCTCATGACATAGGCGATTGCTATGGCAGCAGAGCGTGAGATACCAGCCAGGCAGTGAACAAGGACTCTCCCATTTAACAGCTTTGCTTTATCTGCACATTAAACACAAAGATACCCAGTCATCTGCTAGTGAAGGAGAATATAAGAAAGCATGCCCTTAATGTCAATGTACAAACAGCATATATGTTTGCATATGTTAGACGTCATAAGTGTTGTTGAGACATTTCAGTGGGAAAACAGAAGTGAGCAAAAAAAAAATAGCTAGGGTCCAGCTAGACTGTTTGAATTAATTTTCATGGCCAGATATATTTAATCTATGCCTTTTTACATTTATAGCTGTGTTGTGCTGTCACATTTATCAGTGCAAATAGCTGTCCCAGGTACCTTTCATGTGCTTTTCGATCATAATCTACATGCAGTAAATGCAAATGAGACTGCCAGGTATATTTAAGATTATTACTTCCATCTCTGTATTGCAATGTCTGTGGAAGATTTAGCATCTCACATATTATGTCAGGAACAAACCAAAATATGCATTAATTGCTACACTTCCATATTCATCATCCTTCAGCATAATTTTCATTTAAGTCCTGACTCAGAATAACAACATCACAGTATGGCAGTGAAAATTGCACATACTGCATAACTATTATTTAATATGTAAAATTAATTAAGTCAGGAAGTATTTTAAATGCTGTTGATTTTTCTTTCTAACTTTTTGTTCACCATAACCATTGTATTGTATTTGTTTCATTGTCTTCTATAATAGCGATAAAATATCCAAAGAACATGAAAAGAATTATTATAAAGAAGCATTTTGATATATACACTTTCTGCATTGTTCTAAAAACAGACAAAGGTGCATTTATTGGAAGATTTTGTAGAAATAAATAAAAAAGCAACATTTTAAAAACACTGGGATCTTTTGGGATGAAGATTTACTATGTCTAGGTAATACCAAAGAAAAGCTGAAAAAAATAATGATAGAATGATGAAATAGCAGATAAAAGCATAGACTTAAAAAATGCCTTCTGAGTTAAGGCTCTAATACATGTAATAAATACAAATGAAAAAAGTCTGTGGAAGTAATTGTTATAAAGGTGAACAAATCAATAACACAAGGATGAAGTGACAGAAAATAATAGAATGATAAACAAACAAAGCTTTAGTTTGATTCTACTTCATGAAAAAGTATGCCAGTTAAAGTGCACATAATGCAATAATGTATAACCAATGGATGTCAGAAATATACCCTAGAACAGTAACACTGTACTCTCAACTTAAAGGCTGTCATGATATGTAGGTTATTGTATGAAAAATCATTTTTACTAAATAAACAATGTTATGATATATAGGCTATTTTATAAAAATCATCTGTATTAAATAATGCAGTATCGGTTATTTTCACTAACTGATATGATGATGGATTGTTACATAGATTAAGTACGTTTAAAAAAGGAAAATATAGTTAAACTTGGTGTCTACTTGAAATAAAGGAAATATATGACTTAAATAAAACTCCCCAAAACATAAAAGAATCAAACCAGCTAAGATAATTATCAGTAAAAAATAATGATGCACACTTGAATCAATATTGGACAAATGTTAACAGCAAATAAAATGACATTCCTCTTCTCAAAGGAAGAATAAATAACACCTAAAACATCTTAAGGAGTATCTTCTGTTGATTAAATAACTGCATCAGAATCATACCATTGGACTTTCAGATACAAGATCCTGCCCCCGAGCCATACGCAGAGCAGGGTGGTTAATAATACCAAATGTGCTGATGGGATTGAAAAATAAAATGACAGATCATTTATCCTGTTGAGGTCACAGTGGTAATGAGCTGAGCAGGCAGACCACACTTAGCAAAATTCTCCAGTTTATTCTGTGGGACTCCAAGGCATTATCAGGCAAGCTGACTATTATAAGCTTGCCAGCATATAATGAGCCTGATATAGGGAATCCTTCATGTAGAATGTGTCCATTATACCTACCATTCAAGGTGCGCAAACAGTATCAGTACTAGATGCACAAAAATCCTCAGCTGATTCCTCTCAACCCAGAAGACAGTGGTTCTATTCTGAGATCTTCCGGGTTGCTGAACTCACTCTGTCATGGAAACTAAGCATGGTAACCCTGAGAAGGAGACAGATTTTCAGTACTAGAATCTGTATCCTCATCCTTTTGATCACTACTCAAAGGCTTGTGCTCATGCACAAGGACAGTGACATAGACTGATCAATAATTCATCATCAGCGAGCTTTCCACTTTGACTTGGCTCTTCACTTCAACACCACAGCTGCAATCATTGCCCCCATGCACTGGTCAGTCATCCAATCTCTTTTACTCACATTCTTGAAAAGACCAGATACTTAATTGATTCCACCTGGGGAAGCTAGTTCCCATGCACCTGCAGAAAGCAAGCCGTGATTTTCTGGAACAAAGCCATAACAGTGCATGCTAGTGATCAGTCACTTAGAGTTAAGAATAAAACATCATCTTCAGACCTCAGGTGTGCCTTCATATTCTGTCCACACACAGAATAAACTAGATGAGACAAAAGACACCTTTGTTGGAGTTCTACGCCAATCCCAAATGTATCTGACTTAATGTTAAGGCTATAGTCATAAACTTTATTTTGCAAATACAGGATCAGAATGGCTGACAGCAGTGGCCTTGAAACCCCATATTGTTGTAACCTTTCTACAATATATTCTGTGGCACATGGTCATATGCCTTCTTCAGCTACACAGAAGATATGTAGATTCTACTGGAAAACTCTCTCAATCTTTCCAATATGAGTGCAAAGTTTAATAGCTGATCTATTCTTTCCCAGTTAGGAAATAATCCATAATGTTTCTACTGCATTAGGGTATTGACATGAGGATAAACTCTCCCTCCCAGTACCCTGCCCAAATGTTTTTGTAGGGAAGCTGACAAGCATGATTTATTCATAATAGCACCACATCATCATGCCTCCACTTTTGAAAATGGGGTCACAGCCCCAGTTCCCCAACAGAGAAGTACTTTCCCCATTTTGAAATGGCATATAACCATGATATATTAGCAATAACTAAAGTTGTTAATATTTCTTGCTGGATCTCATCCACTATCAAACCTTGCCAGTATAGAAATGTTTAGTTACTGCAGTGACCTCATTTATGTAAATGGGCCCACTCCCACTAGCTGCTTCTGTCACTCTGCCTCTTTATCAGAGGAAGGCATTTCCACTGGGTTAAAGACTTTCTTACATTATCTTCCCTTCCACCTCCTAGTAATGCTCAAAAAAGATTGTTGTTTCTCCACCTCAGCTGAGAACAGTCTGGGTTGTGATTTTCCTCCTCCTCCTGAATTGCTGAAAGATTTGCCAGAAGCTGTTTGAAGCCATTCAAAAGACAGTCTAAATGGGCATGCCAAGCTCCTCTCTTTTTGTACCTATCAGTTATACCCACAGATCCTCCAGCCTGCATTTCACAGAAGTCTTCTTTCTTTAACCTGCTGGTGTTCAGCATTTGGTCTTATGGTTATCACTATGGTAAACACAAACCAGTTTTTAGTTGCAGGTCCTTGATGCTACCTTAACTGCTGAGGTCTTGACTACAGTTGATTAGATCTCCATATCCATTCTCCCACTGTATATAGGAGTGGCTGTTCTGGAGATGGAAGTCAAAGTTCTTCTGTACAGAAGTGTATTTTAAGTGTCCTCAGGGCAGCCTCACAGCATGTTTTGGTTTCAAAGTCTGTCCATTTACAGTCTAATGCATCTGACCCAACTCACCACCAAGTAGTGGTCAGTTAACAGCTCTGTACCTCTCTTGACCCAGCTACACAGAAATGTGGCCTCCTGTCTGACGCAATGATGACAAAGTTATCAGTAACCTTTGATGAAAAGGGCTTTGGTGCAAAGTACTCTCATGAGCACCCTTGTGTTCAAATGCTGTAATTATCATGGATAAGCCATTACAAGCACAGATGGTTATCATGGAAGAGCCATTGCTAGCAAGGATGGTCATCATGAATGAGCCATTAGAAGCACAGATGGTCATCATGGATAAGCCATGACCAGCATGGATGGTCCTCATGGATGAGACATTACCAGCACATAAGGTCATCATAGATGT
The DNA here is from genome assembly GCF_019279795.1 of Protopterus annectens. NCBI lineage: Eukaryota > Metazoa > Chordata > Ceratodontiformes > Protopteridae > Protopterus > Protopterus annectens. The sequence continues at coordinate 719,932,693 of NC_056743.1, read as the reverse complement.
GTCATTACCAGCATGCAAAGTCATCATGGATGAGCCATGACCAGCACGGATGGTCATCATGAATGAGCCATGACTATCATGGACGGTCATAATGGATAATTCATTAGTAGTACAGATGGTCATCATGGATGAGCCATTACTAGCAGGGATAGTTATCATGGATGAGCCATGACTAGCATGGATGGTCATAATGGATAATCCATTAGTAGCACAGGTGGTCATCATGGATGAGCCATTACTAGCACAGAAGTTCAATAACAATTCTCCACTTGGGGCTCAGGCCAGGAAAGCTACTCCTCTCAGCCTTGCCTCTCCAAGTGTCTCCATCTTATCCGATGTGATTGTTGTATTCCACTAGGATTAAGGACTCACTAGTTGGTGTCATATTAAGCACTACACCCACAACCTCAAAGAAGGTTAAACACTTTAAGCAGATGTTATGTTTGTATAGGCATAAACAACAAAGTTTTTCTTTCTTCAAAGTGCACTTTGAGATGACCCTGTCAGCTACTGGTACAAATGTCAATTGTATAGCTTACTGCATAGAAGAGGCCTCTCCCAAGGGCAATCTTCTGAGTAGGGTGCAGATAATATCCAGCATAATGTTCTCTACATTTAAATATTTCATCATATTAATTCCGTAACTGTGGGCAGTATGAAATTTATACTATACTTGAGTAAATTTAACACCAATATCAAAACTCTTTTTATTAACTCATGTTATGCCCAAGACCAGTATAACAAGAGTAGAAGTTGGATAGCAGCTGCAGTGAAGGAACTTGAACATATAGTAAACACAAAAGGTACCCTGGTCCGGTGAAACAATAAAACGACAGAAAGTAGTCAGGTAAGATGCTTTAATCCAAAAGTAAATACTGTAATCATGAACAAATCAACAAAAAAACATTAACGCCTCCAGTATTACATTTTCGTTTGAAAAGACTTCATTAGATGTGGGCTTTTATTACATTGTATACACAATAAAATGTGAAGGCTGCTGGAAAAACCTCTTAGAAATGGTCGGCAGTTAAAAAACTTTTTAATGTCACTTCAAACCAACATAAACTGCATAAATGCTCCAAATTTACATACGTTTTTGTCTACACCAGTAGACTTCATCATCAGATCGATGATTAAGTCTAGTGGTGTAGACAAAAACGTACGTAAAAATGTAAAAACAAAAATAGAGTCCTGAAACCAGCAAATTTGGGATCTGGACTATTCGAGTATAGAAAAAAGTTGGGAAACAAGCAAACAGATAGTAATTTTTTTTATGCAACATTGGGCATGTGAACCACTTTATAGTATACCATGATCACCTTACCTATGAAATCTACAGCTTTGTTGAGCCATGGCAGAATTTTCTCACAGTAGCTGTCATTAACAGGAATGCGCAGGAAGTGTGTCTCAGGGATGTACGCTGGTTTGGGGCAACTGTTGCTCACATTGAGTACATGGGTGATACCATTCTCAGCCATGACATCCTGGAAGGAAAACAGTCAAAAAGATATAAGATTACAGTGAATTCTTGTCTCTGCATACCTCTAGATCCCTGAATTACAGAAATTTTAAAATTATTATTTTCCACATGATAAGACTAAACCCATTTGAAATATTGCTTCCAGCAGAGAGCTGCAGTAAGGTGTACATTCAATGCAGAACTCTAGGAAGACAGAATCCCCATCATGCGAAACATCACACAGGCAACGTTGGACCAATACATGCTCACACACACACACACAAACACACACATCTCTGCAAAAGCAGCATCCCAAAGGGAGATGGTGCTATACATTTTAGGGAATTGAAAATGAAGAACTCTCTCAACTGAAATAAGCTGGGAACTAAAATAGGTTTAGTGTGTGTGTGTGTGTGTGTGTGTGTTTTTGTGTGCGTAATGGAATAGCTGTATTATGAGCATTTAAAAGCAAATCATTTAACACTCTGAAATAATCAAGGTGTTTCCACATACTGCTACGTGCAGAATCCCACAGGCCAGAGTAAATCCAAGCCCTCAAGCCATCTAGTAATGATCAGCTCACTCAGCTGTTTGGGAAACCAAGTTCCTCATAGTGCCCCACAGCATTGTGGATAACTGTAATGAACCACAAAAATAATACAAGGTTCTGCTAAGAGTAACCACAACGTGTGAGAACTAATTGATTTGTTTCACAACAACTACATGTCATCTGGAAGTGGTGAAAAGATGGATTAGTCTTTCAATGGCAATATCTACAGAACTACAGTAGAATGTCTGTGTGCATTCTGTGGCAGGAGATTTGTGAGTTAGGCACTCCTAAAAATGGAGAACATTGATATCTGTGCAGTAACTGAGACCTGGTTCAAGGCTCTAGAGAGCACCCCTGCAATACCAGGCTGCAACTCTTACCACACCTTTTGGCCACCAAACCAAGACCAAAGCACTAAAGGCGGAGGAGTGTCCACATTCACAATATTAAGAAGACAGACAAGGCTTTGTGATGGTCTATGCAGTTTTTACAATTTGGACTCTTGATTTATTTATTTATTTTTTGTGGTAAGGAAGTCTTGTGGTCATTCAAACTGTGGCAAGTGTTTGGACAGGTACATACAAAAAGAGGAATTATTCTCAATGATTGGCCTAATGAGTGCCAAGTGCAGAGGAACAATAACATCCCTGGATCTGGATGCCATACCCTTTTGTATAAGCTTTGTGATGAAAAAGACTTCCTTACAACAGTGGCTACATGATGGTCAAAGTACAGTGCACTGACAATACAGGTTCCCAGATCTTTAACTACGGGATCAGTTTTCAAGGAGTTGATGTCAATGTGGTACTTACTATGGGAGTCATCCTTGCCAAAGGATATAATTATACATTTCTTGGCATTTAGTTTCAGTCCATGGTTTTGGCACAAACTTTTTGTCTGAACAAACTCTCTTGTAGGATTATGGTGTCCTGTGGTGGGCTTATGATGGCACCAAATTTACAGTCATCTGTAAACTTGGTCAGTTGCAATCCTGTAACATTATCTTTGACCTCTGAGAATTAAATGCCAAAGAGAAGTAACCCAAGGACTGAACCCTGGGGAAGGTCACTGAGGCAGTGGACAAGGAAAATCAGTACACATTGCCTGTCTGGACAATGCAATGGCATTTGGCACCATCCCACACTCAGGCATCATTGATAAACTCTCCCAGCTAAATGCTAACCCCTGTGTAACTTATTGGTTAGCAAATGGCTCACAAATAGAACAGAGGAAGTAGAGAAATTCCCCTGGGTTCAGTCCTTGGGTTACTTCTCTTTGGCATTTAATTCTCAGAGGTCAAAGATAATGTTACAGGATTGCAACTGACCAAGTTTACAGATGACTGTAAAATTGGTGCCATCATAGCCCCACCACAGGACACCATAATCCTACAAGAGAGTTTGTTCAGACAAAAAGTTTGTGCCAAAACCATGGACTGAAACTAAATGCCAAGAAATATATAATTATATCCTTTGGCAAGGATGACTCCCATAGTAAGTATCACATTGACATCAACTCCTTGAAAACTGATCATGTAGTTAATGATCTGGGAACCTGTATTGTCAGTGCACTGTACTTTGACCATCATGTATCCACTGTTGTAAGGAAGTATTTTCATCACAAAGCTTATACAAAAGGGTATGGCATCCAGATCCAGGGATGTTATTGTTCCTCTGCACTTGGCACTCATTAGGCCAATCATTGAGAATAATTCCTCTTTTTGTATGTACCTGTCCAAACACTTGCCACAGCTTGAATGACCACAACACTTCCTTACCACAAAAAATAAATAAATCAAGAGTCCAAATTGTAAAAACTGCATAGACCATCTCAAAGCCTTGTCTGTCTTCTTAACCTTGTATAGGCTACTGAGAGGCAACCTCTGCCTCATATATAGAACCTCAGCAGATCCTGTTGTGTCAGACCTGTTAGTTATTCAGAAGTTCATTTGTGTCAGAATGAACCACTTAAGAGACCTTGATCTTTTTTTGAAAAATTAGCAGAACAAGCCAGAGTGATAAGTTTGTGTCACAGTGTATTCTGCTTTTATGGAACCGCTTTCTCCAACACATAAAGCAGAGTACTTCCCATACTTTATTCAAAGATAACATGGATGAATTGATAGGTAACAACAAATTCACCCCAGTTTGCCACAAATGGCCCTCATGGATAGGGGAAACATACAAGTAACTAGCATATACTTGTATGGATCAACAAAAACCATCAAGCACAATGCAAGTCTACTGTAGCCCCACTACTTAATATTCTCACTGCAAGGCTGTACATCTTTATGAGGAAAGCATTCCCTCTCTCTTAAGGATATATAGCCTAAATCCTGTCTATATATCTGTGTATAATATATGTGATGTGTACGTCCACATGCCCGCACATGTTAGACACACACACACACACACACACACACACACACACACACACACACACGCACTAGTGTACCATAATGATAAGGAGTCTTGCAAGTTTTCCCCAATTTATAATTTACAATTAAGTAAATTATATGTAATAATTTATACAGCAGATGCATTAACAGAAAATAATAGAACTGTTGTACAGAATTTTAAAACAACTGCATTCACTGGCACAGCAAACATGCATGGATAGGAAACACAGAGTCAGTTACATCAAGTGCGGGTTAGTATGCCATGCTAAGTTAAGCATTTGGACTGCAAACTGTTTGCGGTACCTTATTTAGCACATCATTCTGTGATCCCAGGTATAGGTAAGGAAAAATTCGTGTCAGTGCAATATTTGCTGTGGAAAGGCAGGGCTGAGAGATGCTAGACTGGAACACAATGGCTGACTTCCCCTCACACAGATTTGGATATTGGGAAGAAAATGCACCAAAGCCACCTAGAACACATCAGCAGAAAATAGATATATGTAATTACTTGCATTTTAATTTAATTTATTTTTAAAATCTCATAAATATTAATTACTATATTTCTACAGCTTTATCACAGATACCTGTGGTTCAGAATTATGGTCTTAGTCACTTTATAGTACTTCTGCAAGCTAAGTGAATGTTCACTTTAAAGATGAAAGTTATGGTTAAACTGCAATGTTATAGTGGAATCACTTCTAATGAGGTACTGAACAGAAAACTATGATTCTCAATGCCTGTCTCTGTTTCCTTGTTATAGTATTAAAAAGATACAAGAACTATACTTCAGCTTAAGTTGCAAATAGTTACAATAATTAGAGTATTGTTTTGGAAAATAATAATGTAAACTTTACTTATGTTAGATTTCTAGAGTTATGCTAAAATTCATGTTTGTTGACCTTACTCTCTACATTTGGGAAGGATGGTTAAGCTGAAGATCACTGCAACAAACAGGTGGGCTTAATGGACTTTTGGTCTTCCTCTGCTGGCTTGTTTACAAGTTGTTTTGTAATACAGCACTTGGCTATATCTCATGCAGCAGAATACCCATAGGAACTGATTATCTGGAAGGTAAGTGTAAGCCAGGGATGTGAAGTATGCCTTCCTTAATTTAAATTTTAACCAGATTACGAGAAAACATACTGTTAGTACTAGTTATGTAGATACAAGACTATCAAGTCTAGCATCTATCCAGATGAGTGTAATAAAAATACCATCCCCAACACACAGCCAAATACATTTCTGATACTGACAGCACAGACTTAGCAGTGCCCTCTGTATTTTTTTTTTTTTTATCTGTGTCTTTCTGCTTGGTCCTCCTATCAACAAGACAACTCATTTTCCCATCCATCTTTTGTAACTTCCCATGCCCTGGTTGTGAAACTTCGTAATTCTTTTGTACAGTAAGGAACTGTCTCCTGACGGACAACTCTTCATAGATCCTTTTCCTGTGTCTGGACACTGAAAAGGTCAGTGCAGTTTGCCTGCTTTGAGTCTCTTTTTAGAAAATGATGACACACCAATCTAGGAATACCCCTAACCTCTCTTTCCTGTTCACTTTAAACAGTTTCCTTCATGTGGAACTATAGGTCTTCGTCATATAATTCCTTTCCTACATCCATGTGAAGTGACCTTCTTCTTGCCTTAGCCCCTGTAAAGGGAATGAGACTGTTTATTTCCGATGAACAAATAAATATGTCATGTGAAATTTTTAGTGTTAGAATTGCCGCTGTACAGTTTCTGTAACATTGTTACTTTCCTCTCTGTTTTTGGTATGTACAGCTTACTCTGATCTCTTTTTTTTTCTTCTTTGTGAATTATTTCACTCAGGCTATACCTGCAAATGGTCAGTGATAATTGTGCCACCTTTGTAAACAAATATAAAGTAAAAATAAATGCAGTGCTTTTGTTGATTTACTTTTCCTCAGAATGGCACTTAGTTTCAACAATATACATTATTCCACTGCGTACACAAAGTCTAAAAAAATATTGCAATTTAATTAATGTTTGGAGACAGATACATCCAAATAACTAAATATTTTCAGATCTGTATCAGTTGCAAGAAACATATTTAATCAAAATATGAATTGATCAAAAATAGAATGACTGACTTGCTTTGCAGACTGGACTATTTTTCTGTTGGGACAAGCCCCCTTCACACATCCATGCAGGGAGGGGGCTATAGATCCTTAGATTTTAATACATTCCCTTATGAGATTGCTGCATATCATGGCAAGGTCCAAACTGGAAATACAGCAACCCTATTCAAACAATAATTCTTTCAGTAAAGTTGTACTTTCTGAACATTCGGCCATCTTGCATCAAATGGGATACCCATATTTTCAGCTGCACCTACAGGTACGGTTTGCATAGTATAACTCATTCATTTTTGTTAATTTCATTTTTGATTATTCTGTCCATGTCTTTTTACTAGGAAGTTTCTGTGCCATAAATGACATCTTCCCAAAAACTTGTTATGCAGTATCACATTTTTAACACATTCACCTTGATTTTCTTAAAGTTCTAGAATGATATGTTTAGAAAACACTGACCAGGAACACTATTCAACAGGATTTTGTACATGTAAATCATTTTCATCTAAACTGTCTGCTCACCAAAACTTCCTGAGGCAACAAAAACAGATATATAAACATTGCTCAAATCAGAGGTACATAAGTTATGACAGAAAATGTTGACTTTCATTTATGTTCTAGTCATAAAAAGTGGTTCCACATTATGGCTTTGACAGCCCTGTGATGCAAGAGCATGATCTCAGTACTTAACATAGTCATTAATTCTAAGCACACATAAAAACTTAGAAAACGATCTGCAAAGAAAGCAGTTAAGACTCATCAGTGCTGCAGGAATGAAGCCAAGAAACAGTGGTTTTTGAAAGCATGGGAGTCCCCACAGGCTCAGATTCAGCTCTCGGCTCCATCTACTTTTGGCAGCTTACCAGCATGAACAAAGTGCTTGTGGGGCAGGCAGTTTTTTTATAACTCAAGATCCATACAATACACTTAAAGATTCCATTAAATGTTCTATCACTTCCATTCATCTCCAGTCATTCATTCATCTATATTTTATTTTCGCAGTACAGTATGAAAGGCTTCAATGCAGTATCATCTTTTATGCAGATCTGAATGACAGGCATTTCAGAATTTTTTTGATTGTTTTTAGCAGAAGCTACTGCAAACAAACTACTGCCTCTGCAGTTACAATCAGCAACCTTGACCTACCCCTTTTCTCTTCTTGCATAACTGATAATAAGTTATTGGAGTATTCCCATAAAACAGGTCCTGTTCGGTTTCAGTATGATGTATTATGCAATGGGTAGAATATGGCTGTGATGTCTATTCTCTGGCAGATATTAAATTTATTAAACATTTGTGAATATATATATATATATATATATATATATATATATATATATATATATATAGAGAGAGAGAGAGATATATGAAATGCACATAATAATGTGATCTGAATTCAGTCTATTCAGTTCACTCAACTGCAGTACACAATCATTCCTATGGAGCTTGAAAACACAGATGGCATGTCTGACTAAGTAATAATAAATGCTTTCCCTACTCCTTAATGGGAGAGAAGCTCTTGTGTCCCACTGCCCCCTCTGCAGTCTGTTTACAGGCTCTCATTTTGCAGCAATTACATTTTTAAATCCATCTCACAAGCAGGTGAACAGGCTGATGCAGGAGATGCAAGCTATGTCTTCCTTCTTCCTTACGTAGTTATAGTTTCACATTGTCTCCTCTAAAGAAGCCATACAAAGGTCTTACATGACTAGCCTGTAGCTGGTGTTTGCATGTAATCACCATGTGATCACTGATTTTAGCAGTACGCTTATCACATAATGGTCATAGATCCATCTTCCACTTTGGTAATTCACAAGAAAGTATATCATCAAACCTCAACACTTATTGTAACAGAAGATTATGTTTTAATCAATCATATAACAAAGTATATATATATATATATATATATATATATATATATATATATATATATGGATTCACTTCAGAAGCTCGAAATACTGAAATCTCGAATTTCAGTATCTCGAGCCCAAGAAGTCGAATCCACAAAACAACAAAAACTAAAAATCACAAAATTCAAAACCTCGAATACCGGAGGTTTTGAATTTTGCGGTTTTACTACACACACACACACACACACAGACACACAAGTAAACACACAGACACACACACCATCCACCATACAAACAGAAAGAGTCACTGAACTACATGTAAGCAGGGGGGCAAGCCCCTGTGCACCCCCCACACCCACCCCTACTTAAATATTCTCACTCAGAGGTCGCACTACATACAAACAGACACAAAACACCACCACACAAGCTACTTTCTCTTCGCACTCACACACATCACAGCAACAAAACACACTGACACACACAAGAGCCCCTACCCTAACCCCTTAACACACACACACTTACCTGAATAAATGACCATAGCGGAATTTTAGAAGCGCAAAATTCAAAACCTCCGGTATTTGAGGTTTTGAATTTCATGCTTCTAAACTTTTGCTATTATGTGGATTCGGCTTCTTGGGCTCTAAATACTGAAATTCGAGAGTTCAGTATTTCGAGCTTCTGAATGGAATCCATATATATATACATATATATATATATATATATATATATGTGTGTGTGTGTGTGTGTGTGTGTGTGTGTGTGTGTATAAAACCAGAGATTCAAGTCTGTTACGTGCTTTGCAGACATACTGCACCTTTGGATTTTGGTTTAATAGAAGGCATAAAGCCCAATAGTGGAACTGGTGAATGACTTCCAAGATAGCTACACACTTACCAACAGCTTACCTTCAGCTCTTCTAGTATGAAAAGAAAAACTGAGAAATAAGGTGTCAGTGAAACTCTTTTTAAGTAAAATGTAGTTACTGGTTAGTGAGTATGGTGCCCGGGTGCAAAAGAATTTGGAAAACCTGAAAGAAGATCAACCAGAAAAGGTGAAGAAAAAAAATTGCCGGGGAATGATTCTGCAGCTGTTCAGCAGAGAAGCAGTTTAAACTTCAGCTTTGGTTCAAGAAATGGCTTTCATTAATTTATAGGAAAAATAAATAAAATGTACTCAGAGTTGATTAAAATAAAAGAAACAATGAAGGATTATAGTAACTCAAATAAAAAGCTAAAAAATAGTAGAAAATTTAACTAGCTGTTCAAATAAACTGACAAAATTGCAAAAATCATAGTCTGAAATGAAGACAAAAATTGTTGAGTATGAGGCTTCTCAAGAAGTACTGTTTCAAAAAAGTTAGAAGACAGAGCACACAGAAAAAAATGATATTTTCTTCTGTATGAGAGCAACTGGAAGGAACAGACTTATTAATTTTATGAAAGCACAAATAAACAACTGGACTGGTGTTCCAAAGCAGAGCTTGTTAAATGAAAGGGCACATTGAGTGTATGCCCCAAACCTGGCTATGAGAAAGCAGCCAAGCCTTATATTAGTAAAGATGGAATCATACCAGCAAAAAGAGTTGATCCTGAAAAAAACTGTGGCATAAGGGCAAAGTATTAAAAATTGGAGACAGCAGAGTGCTTGTAGAAAATAATTATTCATTGTACACCAGGCAGAAGAGAAATATATTTATCCTAGCAGTCAGGGAATGTTGAGAGGCAGTTGAGCAACTCGGCTGCTGTTTCCAGTTGTCTTGTCTTCAGAGTATTTTTCTTGGTGGACCAAAAACCTTTTTGATGCAGAAGAGAAAATAAAAAAGTTTATCCAACCAAAAGTATGTTAACAGATAGAAGGGGACTCTGCTTCTCATTCTCTGACTGCAAAGCTCATAGAGACTTTACAAATGAAACATTTTCCAGTGTTCTAAAGGAAATCACTTGAGAGAGAGAAAAAAAGCACATGGGTTGACTAGAGGAATCAAGTACCTTGTACTTAAACCAGAGTCTGGTGGTGGGAGATTTAGATGAACAGGAAGAAGACCAGCAACACTGAGATTAGGTAATAAATGGGAGACTACAAAGCATCAATCACATTTGTGAAATATTGCTTTGCAAGAAAAAGTGGTTAAAGGCTGGACTTTTGTTGACTTTGTTAAACTTGTGGATGGACTGCAAAGCATATAATGTACTTTGTTATTAATGTTTCAATGCCACCAAAAGGGGAAAAAGTAACTGTAAGTAAAACAGCTTTTGTTCTTATAGGTTCATAGGTTCATAGATAGGTACTAGGCTATCGGCCCTAGGGCCTATACAAGCCCAGCCAAAAAGGTACCCTGGCTTTTGCCACCCAAGAAAATTAGTTTCTTGTGCCACTGTCCAGCAGAGCCACAGAAGTGATCCCCAGGATGAATTTCCTATTTCCCATCCAATCATCAAGATTTTTCTTGAAGAGTATTAATGAGGAGCTTTGTTTAATTTAGATAGGTAGTTCATTCCAGAGTATGGGAAGTCTCTGGGACAAGAATCTATCCATCTGGCATGTTCTGTTTATTGTGGTAACAAGGTTTAGGTCCCTAGAGCATGTAGCTCGGAGGGCTTGGGACTTCTTTAAGTGGAGCATGTCCAACAGCTCTGGGTTTGACATAGCTTTGTATGTTAGGCAGAGATCATCTCTGAGTACGCGATATGAGATGGCGTAAAGCTGGAGTTTTTTGAGACGGTCTGCGTAGGGCATCTGTTTGAGGCTGGTAATCCTCCTTGTGAGGTATTTCTGCGGCCTTTCAAGTTGTTGTAGATGTCTTGTGAGGTGCATACCAAAAGGGGCACTGTACTCTATAATGGGTCCAATGAGTGATGAGTAGAGGGGAACAATGACCTCTTTTTTTCTGGATGAGAAACCTTTTGTGATGAGGTGTGCCATGTAGAAGGATTTCCTGACTACTGTGGCAATGTGATTATCAAAGGAGAGACTACTGTCCACCTGTGTCCCAAGGTCTCTTATCACAATTTCAGTGTTAAGTATACCATCGCCTATGTGGTAGTTCATGGGTACAGAGTTTTTACCAAAGTGGATGACAATGCACTCTTTGGCATTGAGCTTGAGGTCATGGCTTTGACACCAGGCATCTGTCTCAGTGAGGCCCTTTTGTAGGATGTCCACATCATTAGGAGTTTTGATTATGGCTACTAGTTTGCAGTCATCTGTGAACTTCATTAGCCAAAGACCTTCTGTGTTAGCCTGTACTTCAGAGAAGTAGATACCAAACAGGAGAGGACCCAGGACTGAACCCTGTGGTACTCCACTTGTCACTGGTCTGGTCAGAATTGGAGTCTGCTACTTTCACAGTGTGGGTTCTGTCAGTGAGCCAGTTGGCAACCCATCTTGTGACATAGGGATTTATACCTAGTTTAGTGAGTTTATCTATAATTGCAGAGTGGGGGATGGTGTCGAAAGCCTTGGCAAGATCTAGATAGGCTGTGTGAACCACCTTACCCTCGTCTACAGCTTTGGTGACTGCTTCAAAGAAGTCTATCAGGTTTAGGAGACATGATCTGCCTTTTACAAACCCAAACTGGGTGGGGTCCAGAGTTTAGAGATTACCAATGTCTTTGTTTATAAGTTCCATGATGATACATTCCATGGCCTTGCAGACCAGGCTCATCAGGCTAATGGGGGCGGTAGTTCCCGGGGTCCGTGGTGGCTCCCCCCTTGTAGACTGGGATAACCGTCGCTGTGTGCCATTCAGCGGGCACAAAGCCTGAGGTGAGGCTATGATTGAACATGGTACTTAGGTGGGGTGCCAGTTTGTTCTGTAGTTCATGTAGAACGCAGCCTGGGATGTTGTCTAGTACCATGGATGCTGTGTTCCTAGCTTTGGAGAGTGTGTTTGTTTACCTGTGCAGCCATGATTACAGGAACTTTGCATTCTTCCGGTATAGTGATGGGCTCTGTAGGGGGTGAGGGGAGAGGGGGTAAAGTTAGCACTGAACCTACCTGCCAGGATGTTGGCAATATCAGTTGGGTCTGTATATTTAGTGCCATTGTGCTGTAACTCAGAGCAGATCTGAGTGTTGCCATTGAGATTCTTGACATAGATATAGAATGCTTTGTGGTTGTCTTTAGAATCAGTGGCAATTTTGTTTTCGTAACTAGCTTTGGAGGATTGTATCAGGGATCGCAGCTTCTTACTGAGGCTGACCAGGTAGCTCCTTCACTCATGGGATTTTACTCTCTTTTGCAACAGTTTCTTCCTTCTGATGTACAGTTTGTTTATGGCATGGGACCACCAGATTGGCTTCCTTTTTTAGAGGATAGCGTCTTGGCTCTGTTTGGGATAGCACGATCCATACACTCATGTAAGTGCTTATAAAGTGCAATTGTGTAGGATTCAGTAGTTGTTACTGTTTTGTCCATCTGCATGGGTGTCATGAAGTTCACCACTTCTGTCTTAAGAAGCATGAAGTTGGTTTTCGAGAATTTTTTTACAGTGGTTTCCTTAATGGGGGGTGGGGGGGTGGGGGCAGGATGTGGCTATCTAGGGCATGGGCGGCTCGTGGCATCGGGCTGCCGGACTGCAGCCCCCTCAGCTAAAAGCTGAGTTGTTTATTTAGTTTTTTTTATGTTAAAAAAATAAAATAAAATCTGATTTTGTACTGTGAATTCTTAAATTTCGAGTCCGCGACTCGAAATTACGCGCATGCGCATTGCGCGCTTCAAACGCAACAGCGTTTTTTTTTTTTTTTCTAAATTCTTGCTGGGTTGCTGCAATGTTTACATTGCAGCCCGGAGAAGCAAAGAAGGCATCATTCTGATGCCCAGAACTTCCCAGAAATCTATGCGGTTGACTCACAAACCACATAGATATGGAAGGGGCTCAGACTGCGACGTCCGCAGGCACGTCATGACGTGCTTGCTGGGCAAATGCTGCTGATTGGTTCTCGCTCTCTTCCCGGGCTTTATGTGCTGGGAAAAGAGCGAGAATCATTCAGTCGGTTTTCGGCATTGGAATTGGACCATTGATCTTTCCCTTGTGTCTGTTTAAAACTTAAAACATTTTTTTTTTTGGCAATTTGGCTCAAGACAGTTTAGTTTAGTTACAGGAGAAAATTATTTTATTTTATTAGACGACTAGTCAGTCTGTGGTGGACCGGGTGGAACCGTGGATTTTATTGCTGCTAGTGCCAGTGGAATCAGGAATCAACGACAACAGGTGAGTTAATTTTATATTTTTACATATTATTGCATTAAAAACGGTATTTAGGAGATCTGTGAGGAGTTATGGTTTCTGCCATACTGTTAAGTTAATGTTTTAGAGTTATTAGTTGCATTGTCTATAAAAGTATGTAACTCCTGTCTGGAATTGCAAGTCAGAGATAGAAATTTAAATATATCTTTAACTAGTCTACTGCCTGGTAGTGACAGGACTAAATGAGATGATTGAATTAATATATGTGCTATCTGTTTTACACTTTTAGTTTGTATTTCTTTGTGCAACTGAAAGGCTGCTTATATATTTAATTTTACAAAGTATGTTGCTTCATTTTATTCTTTGAAAATATGAATGTTTTCATTTATTTTAATGCTTATCCATGTCTTAGAAAAATCCCTCTGTCATACAAGAACAAATCATACAACTAGTCTCAGATTGACCTATTAACCTAACTTGAAGACATTTTTTCTTTTAGCTAGTACATGGCTTTACCCAACTTATTTAAAAAAATATTTAGATGCTGTTTACGTTATCTAATGGCATTATTAATATTTTAAATCAAAATACTTAAAACATAGCATTTTTTATAATATTTACATTGGCATTCAGTACTCCAAAATAATAAATGAAACCAGTCCCAGCCCATAATCCTAGGTTATAGACTTAAATTCAGAGGTTATAGGATCTGGACAACCCATGCAACTCTAGGAAGAAATTTGAATCCATGTACCTGATAGCTTAGCAGATAGTAAAATGCCAGGATGGAATATAGTCAAAAAGAGCGCACAAGCAGTCCAGTATTACTACAATTATGTCACCCATGTGCTGACAGTGGGGTACAGAGACAGTGAGCCCCAAAAATTAATGACAGCTTAATCATTTACTGTTCTAGAAGTGGGCACCACATGTGCACCCAAATTCTGACAATGGAGTCCCTTCTTGTGAGTCGTACTCATGACTTGTCTGAGGCATAGCTAAACTAGGTGTCTGCCTAAGGCACTGTTCTGCTAGGAGTGCTTTTCTGATGTTTATTTATCAGTGCACTTACTTTCTTAATTTATAAATGTGGTGTTTCTTTATTTTAAGAAAATAAATAAGTAAATGGCACGCAGTGCCCCTGTATGAAGATAAATCAGCTGTAGTGTCTGGGGAGTGTGGGTGGTAGTGTTGTAAACTTGGCTATTGAATTTGTTGGCATTCTGCTCTGTCCTACCCACAATCTACTTAAACAGTGAATCAGATACATCATTGGCAATATGGATCAGGATGTAAAGAAATTTTAAAGTGTAGGAACTATTTGCAGCATAAAGAGAAAGGAAAGAGACTATTGGTGATAATGTGAGGTAATTTTTTTCTTAGTTTTTATTGTTACTGGCAAGCAAACCTCTCAACTGTTCAAAATTCAGCAGAGTATCCCTGACTTTCCCTTTTATTTTTCCCTGCCCCCCCCCAAAAAAAAATTGCTTTTCTGGTAATATATTGAGGATTATAAGCAGTCAGTAATGCCAGCCATTAGAGTTCCATACTTCTTGTTGTTCCAAAAATGCATGCTAATGCAAAACCTGTTGCTTTATTAACCTTTTTAAGTGAATTAGAGCAATATTTAAAACTTGACTATTGGTCCCATACCCATTATTTTTGGCTTTGTCTGGAATTATTGAAAAAAGAAGTTGAGAGGTATGTGGCAGGCAAGCAGATATTGCGGATGGTTGGCTAACCACAGTTCTCAATTGTCCACAGTGTTGCAGAATATTCTGATTTTGCCTCATATTTCTGCTCTGTGTCTTCATTTGTTTATTTTTCCTTATAAACCACTGAGGATTGCAGTCAGTTAAAATGCCAGACCCTGGAGTTCTATGCTTGTTCTTTTTCTTCTTCAGAAAATGCCTGCTGATGCAAAGCCTGTTGCTTTAGTAACTTTCTATGTGAATTAGTGTAACATATAAACGTGCTGGCCTATTTCTGTGGGAATATGAATAACAGCAGCTGTCTGCATATAATTTTGGCTTTGCAGAATTAATGTAATTTATATGGAGCAGCTTGGAATACTGTTTGTGTGGAACAAAGCTGGCCATGATCCATGGTTTTGCAGAATATCCCTCTTTTGTCTCATATTTTTGGTCTATTTCTCATACATTTTGTGGCTTATTAGCAAATTGTTGATGTTTCCAATTACTATATAATGACAGATATTTGAGTTTTAGACTTTATATCCTATAAAGAATGCACGGTAATTCAAAACATTTTCTTCTAGGAATATTCTACATATATGAGAGGTATTTAAAATCTTTTCCTGATTGCCGGTCTTTGTCATGCATTATTTTTAACTTTATCCCTGATTCTTGCAATAGAGATCGAAGAGGTATGTTCTTTGAACAGCCACTAATCTGGTGAGGCAGGAGTCTGTCACACAATGTATTGTATTTGCTGAAGTCAGTATAAAACTAGGATTGCTAAAGTTTACATGTGTGTTAGGGATGTCATTGCCATGCATTTAAGAAAGACTGAAGTTAGAAAATGACAGACATTTGAGTTTCAGATTTTATACCCTTCAGAAAAGTCATACTAATGCAAGAGACCTATTCTATTATCTTTCTAAGTTTATTAGAGCAATATTTAAAAATTGTCCTTATTTTTGGGCCTTTGTCCCACTTCTGTGTATGGCTTTGTCCAGATTTCTTGCTCTTGAGGTTGAGAGGTATGACAAATGTGTCAGGGCCATCACAGTCAGCCAGAGACATTTCAAATTGTGACATACTTGTTGCACCCCACTCCCCCATGTAGTGACTCTGGATGTGTTCAAGCAAGGCAAGGAGTAGTTGTGTCTACCTTGGATGGGGAGGACACACTGCATAAGTACTACAGTGGCTTTTCATCTGTCCTTGATTTTGCAGAATGGTCTGGTTTCTGTCATATTTTTGTACTGTTGATTTATGCTTATTACTCAGATTTATGCTTATTACTCAAAGTGCCTGTTGCTGTGTTTAAGTTGCAATGCTTTAATGACCATAAGGTAAGCTTGTCTGAGATTGTAAGATGCAAGTAAGCTTTAATAAGCATACTGTTAAAGAATTGCCAACATTGAAAGCCTTTCTGTTGTTGCCATGCAGAGAATACTTGACTAGATAATGTATAAGCCTTGGGTATTAAAGGACAGGATTCCATTATTTTAAAAAGCTCATTACACTTGTTGGAGACTTCCAGTCATCTCTACAGACTTTACCTGTAAACTAAACAGAATGCCAATCATGTGTGGTCCATAACCTGTACAGTAATCCTTTAAGCAATCTATCTTGAGCTTGTTTTTTGTTTGTTTTTCAATTTTTACTTTGATCGTGTTTTCCCCATCAAACAAGTTGTCAGGCAGCAGGTCTTTTTGGATAAGAAACATTTTTACAAGTGGGGGCATCACATAGATTTCTACTTTCAGCATGTTACTTGATACTTTAATAAAGCTGAATATATTATAATTAGAACTGCAGTGCAAGGAGAAGTGGTTTGAGTTGAGTGCTTCTGGTTTTTCTTATACTTGATTTTGACTGGCATTCCAGTAATGTATTTAAAAAGTAATTTATTTTTTCATGCCTCACAACCTTTTGTTTCCATCTAGATATTAAGTAAGCTGTCATGCAGCCAATGCATTGACATATTTTTATTCTTCTACACTTATTTTTGTCTTGATTGGACTTTCATAATGATGGTTTGCCACCCAGGGCAGCGTATTTAATTAAAGTTCGTTTTTTGTGGTTTTGTGCATAGCTCCTCCCTTTTCTAGTTGACCACACCCCTTCCCCTTGACCCCACCCATTCAGCTGTCTCCTGCAGCCCCCCTGTGATTTGAAGTCACCAGCCGCCACTGATCTAGGGTAATTAGCTTATGGTCGGATCGGATCAATGAGGTGTTGACTTCAGGTGTGGAACACCGGTCACTCATGTTGATAATGACTAGATCTAGGATATTGTTGCCCCTGGTGGGGGTGTGAATAAGTTGATCCAGGGCATTGGAGTTTATGAATTCCAGAAAGTGTTGAGCAAAGGAGCTGGTATATGAGTAGTTTTCCCCGTTCATGGTGGGGTCGTTGAAATCGCCCATTATTATGGTGTTTGGTTGAACCCTAATATTTTATTGGTATTTGTATAAAACAGTCCATGAAATAAACTGCATGTAGTATTTAGTAAAGCAGTTTTGCATAGTGTGTTGTCAGGGTACTTTAAATGTGAGCAGAGTCTTTTCAGTGACTGTTCAGTTAAAGATATTAAGTACACAAGTACTTTTTTATTTGTAAGAAATATAGGCTTTACAGTATAACAAGAAAAGAAAGGCTAGACAAAATCAAGTTTAATGTTAATATGCTGTGATCTTGGGCTGCAGGGGTGGGGGTTATGTTTAAAAGTGCACTGATTATATTACATATAACATTATATTTTCTCTTATTTTTACAAGAGTGAATGTCTAGATTAAGGCCCTTGGCTTAAGTTACCAGCAAGTGCTTTTTCTTAGTAGGTAGGCTTTAAAAATAAGAAAAAAAAATGACAATAAAAATGTTAACTTTCTTACATCTGCTAAGATATGAACTTGTTTTTTCTATTACCAAATGTTCAGTGTGAGTCAACAAGTCTGCAGCTGAAGTTAGCTCTACATTCTGTTCTAAGTGAAATTTACAAAGATTTATTGCTGAGTACTTTTCCATGAAGACAAGCTGTGTATGTATAGTTCAGAGTATTCTTTGCTGAGGGAAATGAAAAATTTAAAGGTACCATGGCAAACAGTTCAGTGAAAAATACAATTTGAAATTATGGGAAGTGAATATGAGATAGCAGCCTCCCTAGCAGCCTTAATAGTTTAACGTATTTAATAGAACAGTGTACAATTTAGCTTTATTTAAAGACAGACAGTATACTTTTTCTTAAGGCTAAAAGTTAATGTTTTCTGAAAGCATACAAGCTATTTTTCACACCTGGTAGTGGAATAGAGATAACGAAATAACAGACAAACAGCAAACAGTGTAAGTGAGAACATTACCTGCAGCATGCTCTTATAGGTTCATAGGTTGGTACTAGGCTATCGGCCCTAGGGGCCTATACAAGTCTAACCATAACAATTCCCTGGCTATTTCTTCCTACAGTATTAACTTCCCTAGACCCCCTGTTTAGCATGGGTATACTTCATTTCAGTTTAGATGATGACTGTGAGTGCAGATGTTGATTTGGGGCAATTGCTCCTATCTGGAGGGTAAAGTGTTTTGTGTGTTTGCTCTGAGTTAATATGGATGAGGGTATTTTGAAATGTGTTTAGTTTTTTTGTTTGATGGTTTTTATTAAAACAAAAAGTCTTGAACATGTGATATAGGTTCAAATGGAGATGAAAAGAAACAAATATATAAAAGATCAGCCTATTAAACAGTAGAGTACATGTAACACAAAAGTTGGAAGTACACATTCAAAAAAATGTATAATAGTTGGGAATAGTAGCTTTTTATCATAATAGTTGTTGTTGTTTGTCTTTCGGCTTTTCCCGGTAAGGGGTTGCCACAGCGGAACTCCGGTCCACTAATGATTGGCAGTAGATGTTTACGAAACGCCGAGGTGCCAGCTCGATGCTCATCCAATAACTATTTTAGACCATGCCCAAATAAAAACTAAGACAAAAATGCAGGGTAATGAAGTAAAAATGAGACACTGTTGCTTTCCCACCTACCTGTTAAAAAGAGAGGAATTTAAGGAATGGGTAGTGGAAATTTATTTGAGAGTTACTGGCGAAGGTAGAAATATCTGCAGAAGTTCTAACTAGTGAGTGAGATAAAATGAAAATAGAATTTAAAACAGGGCAGAAGTGAAAGAAAAAGAGATGTGGTGAAGAAGTAATAGGAATTACTTAGAGGATTGACAGAGTTTAAAGTATTGCAGAATAAGTGGAACATCATAGAACAAGAACAGGCAGAAATGCAAAGTGCTAAAGAGAAAATAAGGGAGTATCTGGAAAATATGCATGAGTTTAGAAAGATTGCTGTCCAAAGCAAAATAGCTTTTAGCACAATGACTTAGGCAGCAGAAAGTAGAAAGGGTTGTTGGCAAACTTATGGAGCCTATAACAAGAAATATAAGCAGAGATCTTGTAGAAGTTTTAGAGATATTTTGGAAATTTTGTGAAAATGTTATAATGTAGAAAAACATGGAAACCAAGAAGGAACATGGATGGAAATATTTATGGACAACTTAATTTTGGCAAGGATGCAGGTAGATGAGGCTCAACAACTAACAGGTAAGACAGGGAGGGATGAGATAAAAACAGTGACATGTAATCAATCTTCAGGAAAGTCTCCAGAAACAGATGGTATTCCTCTGGAAGTTTGTAAATTAGGAGTGAAGAAAGGAAGATTTTCTTTTACAGTATTTTAATAGGAGGGGAATTACCAACATCTTGGAAGAAAGCTGTGGTGGCTGTATTACATAAGGATGACAAAGACCCATCAGACACAGCTTTATACAGAACCATTTAAATTTTAAATTATGATTATAAAGTGTTTGTCTATACCAGCTAAAAGAATGGTACAGTTGTTGCCAGAATTGATAGATATAGAGCAATGTGGTTTTGTGGAGGGGGAACATTTGACAACATTAATAAAAAAATGATGATCACCACAGAAACAAAATGTAAGAAAACACAGCTGTTGAAAGTGGCTATTGATGCCGAGAAAGCCTATTCATTATCCTGTACAAAGGACATAACCAGTAATCTGTTAGGTTGACAGTTGCCTGGAGAAACCATCCACCAGGGTTGCTTCTACCCTCACTGGTATCCTGGTAACTGAGAATATTTATATGGTCGTAATCCCACCTAAGCTACCTGCATCACTTAATGATCCATGATGCCTTCTCCCATGTGAGTGCATGCTTACACCCACCTGCTAACAAATGCTTCTAAAGTGTGGTTTGTTGTGAGCCAAAGACTTCCCCAGTATGCATACTGGAATTCCCATGCTCTTCCAATGGATGTGGTCTGTATGCTTCATGGTCTGCCACAATGCCCTCACTACTATGAGACCACTTATCCTCTCTAACTTGCACCATCAAGTGCCCAAGGCATTGATTGAAGTTAGGTCACCTCGGCCATTGTCAGTGCTTTATCCCTTGATGTCACTGATGCAGACTCACACTACTGATGAACTTTTCATTGCTTTTTGTTAAAAGATGTTCATATTTTTTATTCAATGTTCTAAATGGGTAATGTGATACCTGCCTGTTTGGGATCCATTTCTGAACTAAGCCATGTCACTGTTGGTTAGGGCATGCCTGTCTTCAGATAAAGCACTGACCCTCCCAATAAATACTTAGTATCCAGCAGCATGTTTCACCCCCAGATGATGCCATGTATTACTGTTTAGCCAGCTGCACATCCTTACAGATGGCATCAATCTACAGAAAACATTGTTCTTGTTTTTTGACTGACCCTATATGACCCACAAATACACATGAACCAGATTACAAGTGTAAACTACAGTAGACCTTTCAAATCATTATTTTAGAATAACTCCACATCACCTGAGCAGACAAGCAGCTTCATCTTGGTATGCTAGCAGCACAGGTAAGGATTGATCAGGTGAAAGTCAGTGTTAGCTGTTTGCATATATCTCTACACATGGTGAACAGTACAAAGGGAAACTTCCAGGAATGAAATTCTGAAAGTTCTCAGGAATATAGAGCTGACACATTGTGTTCTGAACCTACAGGTACAGGAATCTTGACTGAAGTTAGAATTTGCAAAGAAGAAGGTAAGGAAGGAACATGTTTTGAAACATTTGGCAAAATTTTTCAGAATGAAATTATGAGAGTGGTAAAGTCTGAAATAAGATAAACCTGCCTGATTAGGCTTTGTAAAATGTATTTCCTTTACACGATTAGTATATTTTTGCATTAAAAAATAATTATACAAACTGCTCTGTATATACTTGAATAGATAAGTTGGAGAAATGAGGTATGCTGTTCTTCAGTGGCATATGCCTTTATCTATATTTGTATAATATAAATGCCACCAGCATGACTTGATGATGGTATACCCATCACACTTCTGCAAATTAGGTGAAAACATGTTCATCAAAAAGGACTGTGTTTCACAGTGCTGCATAATTTCACCATTTTGTTTCATATTTTAGAACTGCTGCAAAGTTTAGGTTTTAGGGCTACTCCATTGGTAACTTCCAGACATCCTCTGTTCAAATTCCATTTTAGTCCCCCACACACCCAAACATATACAGCTTCATTTACGAAATGGGTAAAATCTTTTCTTGTTAAGGACTGGCCACAAGGACTATCTGAGTTACATGAAAAATAGAAACTGGGCAGTCCCTTTCTCCATTACCTCATACCATTTTACAGATAATGAGCTTGTAGCACACTTAAAATGTGAAAAGTGCTCTGATAAGACACGTTTGGTTCTTGTGTAGCATTTGCAAACATTCCCTTTAACTGACTTCATCTTAGTATCCTGTCACCATGTAACAATGACAGATCAGGATCATGACCTTGCTTGAGCTGCCTTTAGATTTTTTTTTCATATATGAATGTCAAAGTATGAGAAGTTCACTGGAGTTCAGTCACACTGCTTATCACGAGATCACTCCTACTAGATCTGATCCTGTTTTCGTATTTCTTTTTAATTTTATGTTTCATTTAATGCTCTTTGTAAAATATTTCACGCACACCATGACAAAAGAAATTATACCAAGGGTCACTTACAAAGTGCAGCCATAAATGCAGACAGACTACTAATCTTACTATCATGTGAGCATTCCTTTTCTGCATTCAGTAATACCCAAGTATGAAATACAATGACAAATCTTTAACTGTCTCATAATAATAAAAATTAATTTGTAATCAAGATCATTGTGAAAACACACAGAGTAAGTGCGTGTATGAGTGTTTGTGTGTGAAGGCAAACACACATTGCCTGCATGATTCTTGGCATTCTTATTTAACTGTGTACTCAGTTCCTTCACCTCCAAGAAAGTCAAAAATATACATCTCCTTGTTACTGAAATAAATGTTTCAAACTGCTGACATACAATTAGAATTAATAATTCCCCACAGCTCATTGGCAGAAACAGATAAAATCCTGATTATGTTCCATTTGGCCTGAGTTTCTTTAGTAACTTAAGTGCAGAAGCAGTGGGATGGAAGAGGGTGGGATTTAGTTGCCAGTGTTGTCTCACCTATCCTTGGAGTGATGGGGATTACTGGTTCCCATCAACTGATCATCAGTATGGGAAGGTACAGAAAGATATCCAGGACCAGTGACATGGGTGTGGTTCTACCAAGTAAGTAAAAGTAACCCTCTTTATTATGCAAGTGAAGCATGCATATACATGGAGGACCTAGTTATGCCACACATGCCCATGCCAATAACCAGGGGTGGGATGAGATTATGGCCTAGGCCTGATACAATCAACTTTGTTGTCAGCATTAGCAGAAGCAGATGAGTGTGCCAGCAGCTTTCTTAGCTCCTTGAATAACAGCTCCAGTTGGCATAATGAATGGGCTCAAGACTGATGGGGGTGGATGGCTGATCGTCATTAGGCATGGAGGGAGAAGCACCCCCAAAAAAATACTAATATACTGTCATTAGAATGAATTAGACATTTTAGAAGTGTAGTATGGAATCTATGTATATGATTGATTTTAGAACTGTATGGAAAACCTAAATTTAAGATTCCATTACTGATTACATCCCTATATAAATCAGGATTTATAACAGGAACATTTTGCATTTTGATGGACTTCATTTTGGTCACACTAGGCTAATTGCAGATATAGAAAAATTTAGATTTTAATTCTGGATTTGATCTCCTTAAGGGAATTTTGAATAAATCAGGCTTTGCGCTAATATGGGGAAAGGTAGGGAAGGAAACATAATGTAAGCTCTACGAACTGGCCAGACTGACCACAGTTTCTTCTCTAGTTGATTTTCCTCTTTCCAGAGATCCTTTCACAGCTCACTGTTAGCCTGACATTAGGAATTCTGGTGGCTTCTTATCTATAGAAAAGTAGGCTTTGACAGCTTGTTCCTGTTAATATCCAGAACGTTTAACATCTAGAGTGGGTAGTTGTAGGAATCTGACTGGGGGCAAAGTGATAAAAAAGACAACAAGGTAAATGGTAGTTGCTTAAAAATGCCAAATGTGATTTTTTTCTGACATAATCTGTCCTGGAGCATCTCTAGGCTTGGGACTCATACAAGTCTGCCACCTAATAACCCTGCTACACTGACTTAACTCTACAAGGAGTGGGATTCAGAGAACAAGCTTTTTTCATTTTTAAAACATTCTTATATATAAGTTCATAGGTAGTTAATAGGCTTGCATTCCAGAGGACCATTTGGCCCCAAGTAATGCCTGTTAAGCGACTTGCACAAGGTCATACAGTAAGCAAATGTGGGCTGAGGTAATCAAACCCTCTACCACATGAACTATGAAATAATATCCTGGAACACTGCTTTATTTCACTTGTAAAGCTCTTATTTCTGAGAAAAATCAAAAAGAAGCATACATGTAATCCAAATGTTTATTATTGGTAAGTAAAATTCAACAATTTTAAATCAGCTGTACAGCTATTACATGAATTGCTTTGTTTGTTAGTAATGAGCTATATCTGATTAGGTAGGCTATATTTCTCATTTTATTTGTATCCATGAATAATAATGTATCCCATATATGTCTGTCTATGCTTTTTTACTAAAATTTGATTATTTTCTGCCAGTATCATAATTCAGCTTTCATTGTCAACGAATGCCGTAAATAATATAGCAATAACCTATGGCTGTGTGTGAGTAATGCTGAATTTACCCACAGTTGTCATGGTTTAGTCACGAGAGTGAAGCCTGAATGATCAAACATAGTCAATCATGGGTAAATCTAGCATTAACCACACCCATCCATGGGTTATTGCTATTATACAATGACATTATTTAAGAAAAATGTTACTTTTCTTAAATAATTTCCTTGCATAATGGAGCCGTGGTGCTCTTCTGTGTTTTTCCCATTATCCTGAGGCTTTCCTGGGATGTACTGCATATGGGTATGGGACTTACATTCCCATGCTTACACAGTACATCAGTGCTATGTAAAGGAAGCAACGGAGAAAGGAAGATCTGTCTTGCTTTTTTGTTTGTTTGCTTTTACTTAAAACAATGAAATCTGGAGATTTCAAATGAACAGGGGATATGGGAAGAGAGAAAATATAAGGATAATTAGGTAAGTTTTTCTAGTTTTGTATAAAGGTACCTGATTATCCTTGTCTTTGTCTCGGTTCTGTCACTCTGGTTTGTTTAAACTCTGTTTTTTTGTAAGTTTATTTAAAAAAAAAAGAAAAGAAAAGTAAAATTTTAATAGCATATATTAATGGAAGAAAGTCCGGGTGACTTTTTCCATTGGTATATGCTCGATTTACAACAGGCACGCTGGACTGACCAATCAGCATGCTCGTTTTGGAATGGTAATGGCCAGTCATTGTATAAAAGATAATACATGATCCAATATGCAGCATAAAAAAATGCATGCATGTGATCAGTATAAAATATAAGGGTGTCATGTATTTAAGATATTACAGACATATTCAGAACATGCCAGCACGATTAGTGCAGTAGAACAGAAATGACTCCCATATTATGCAGGTGATATGTACAAGGTTCAGTATCTTCATTAAGGCAGCATCATAAGTACAGCTACTACTTAGTACCTGGCACAGTTCATCAACTCTAGATGATACAACAGGAATACTCAGGATATTATCATCAGCCTAGGGGATAATGCAACTATATCAGAGATATATAGTGATGGATTACTTAACTAATGGTTTAATGTGACTTTTGAAGGTATTCCATTACCAGGTGAGGCCTTTTTCCCATTTTTACTTTCTTCCTATTAGGTAGTGATATAAGATTTAGTCAGTGTTAGATGTCTTGCAGTCCTTACATATGGGTTGTCCTGCCTCAGGCAGCCCTTCGGTCGGCCGGATTCCAAAGTCTGGGTCCGGCGTCGGCTGAAGTCGCCTCTTCCCCGACGTCAGAGCGGCTGGGGTATAAAAGCATCAGCCGACGCCATCTTCTTCAGTGTTTCTTGCCACAGATGCCAGGTGCCCTCCAAGGAAGGCTAAATTTAGTGAATGGATAAAATTTCCAGACATGCAAAACAGGAATAAACAGATACACCATAACAGATATCCCCAGCTAATATGAAGGGGGGGGGCGTGGACCCTAAAAAAGAGAATTACAGAGGGGTAGGAGGGAGGGAAAACCTGACTGCAGTTGCATATCTATCGGACATCTACATTTATGGTAGATACAAAACTGTACTATGTCCTTCAAGAATACAACTGCAGTCCTTACATATGGGTTGAATACCATAGCCAAGCTGGGGGTGGTAGGATCTAAGATAAGGATGGTGTAGCTAAAATGCCCTGCAGGACTGCAGAAGCAAAGCCTGCTCGGGATCTGGAATATAAAGGCAGGTTGTAATGTTTGGAAAATGTATGCACGGAGCTCCATGTAGCAGCTTCTAGAATGTCCTTTGTAGCCACCCCTCTTAGAAAGGCTGTGGAAGTGGCTGTCGCTCTGGTGGAGTGTGGCCTGATATTGGCTGGCACACCTTTTCCATGGAAAGAGTAGCAGAATCTGATGCAGTTTCCAATCCATTTTGATCAATCCAGAAACAAAAGCACAAAGGTCTTGAACAACAAACCAAACAGGAATCTTCATAAACCAGCGTCTTTATTAGGAGAACAAGCAACGAAAAATCCACAACTTAGCGCTTTCACCCTAACAGTAAGGGCATCATCAGAGTTGTAGTCCATTTTAAAAATCACATGTTTAAATAGGAAAGAGTAATAAACACACCCCCCAGCAACCAATGACAACTAAATGAGGTTTCAATCAAACTCATTAATACTTAAAAATATCTTCCCAAATTATTAAAACACATATCACATTGTCCTATAAAAATACAATCTATGTACTAATATGCATTGTTATTTTGCGAATTAAAAATCACATAAAATGATACTACAAAGATAGACTGAAATCAAATCTAACAACAAATCTAATAACATTCTTGTATACAATTTAGTGCGTCCCAAATGAAACAGAGACACATCTTAAAGATGTGAAAATTTGTTGACATGAACAGTTTGCACTAGTAGTAAATCACAACACACTATCGATAAACCAAATTAAAATGAGATCTATGTGCTAGAGTAAATTTATTAGCTATTGACTATAATTTGTATCAAAAATAAAGAGAACAGATGTCTAAAACAATTAGTCAAATCATCTGTGCTCTGTATTTCAAAATACTTGACAGGGAAATGTATTCATTAATACCTGGTGGCTTGGACGCATTTAACCTGAGCTGCCATAAGCATTCCTTCACTTCTAATAGAGTCTCAGCGTCCCCACCTGTCTCTCTATAAGGTACCCTGTCAATTATAAAAAATAAAAATCTTTTAAAATTTTTACAAGTAGTACTGTGTACATAAAGTGCATTTGTAGTTTTTCTGTTCCTGATATCCCTATTGTGCTCTAAAATTCTACACCTCAATTTCCTAATAGTTTTACCCACGTAAAATTTTGTACAGCTTAAACACGTAGCAAGGTATACAACCATTTTTGTATTACAGTTAACAAAACCAGGACTCCCTATGGTTTTGTTGTAATTGTGTACTGTAACATAAGGTCCGTTGTTTATGTACTTGCATGTACTGCAAAGCCCACATTTACTCATCTTAGAGTGTTTGTACATATTTTGATAATCAAAACTTTCCATGATTTCCTTAAGGTTTTTACCCCTACTAAATGTAAAAGTTGGTGAAACACCTACAACCTTAATGACTTCATTAGATAGTACCCCTGACCAAACATCTTGAATAATATTCATAATATGGGGACTATTTGCATTGTATGGTAGAACCATCAAATGTTTTGTCATTCTCATTCGGTTGTTTTCCTTATTAACATTGGGCAGACCTGTTTTTAAAATCGGTTTGTATATAGTGTACCTCTTTAACGCCACATCATTTTTGATTGAAATCATTATATCGTAAGGATAACCTCTTTCCTGCAACATATCTATTAAATTATTAATTTCTCTCTCATAAATGGTGTCATCACTAATGAGCCTAGACAATCTCACCATTTGCCCCTTTATTATGTTTTTCTTTTGAAATAAAGGATGGCAACTTTGAAAATGAAGGAAAGAGTTTGAAAAAGTCTTCTTACGATAAATGCTGAAATGAAGATCTTGTTCTGTCTGTCCTTAATTAACAATATATCCAAAAATTCACATTTGTCATGGTGTATATTATGTGTAAACTTTAGGAAAGAGGAAATTGCCTTTCCTTGTACTCCAGCAGAGTAAGCTACAAATAACTGGTCAGACTTTCTGTTGGCCTTTGTTCTGTCCAAGTAGTAGCGCAATTGCCTGTGTATGTCCCAAGTGTGCAGAAGCTTTTCTCCTTTATTTTGAGGATTGGGAAAGAAAGTAGGCAGGTGAATTGCTTGATTTAGAGAAACCCTGGATATCACTTTTGGCATGAATGAAGGATTGGTTCTTAAAGAGACTCTGTCCTGATGGAAAATGAGAAATGGAGGTACTGCCATGAGGGCCTGTATTTCCAAAACTCTTCTTGCTGAAGTAATTGCCAACAGGAAAACTGTTTTCCAGGAGAGAAATTGCAATTCTGAAAATGCTGCTGGCTCAAAAGGAGGAAGAGTTAATTTTTCCAAGACGAAGTTGGGGTCCCATGCAGGCACTGGTGGTTTTCTTGGAGGTTTAATATTCTTTATCCCTCTTAGAAACTGTCTTAGCAAAGGATGTGAAAACACAGGTGGATCACAGTTGTATTTTGCTGAAATTGCTGAAGCGTGTATTTTTATGGAAGAATATGAAAGGCCATTGTGAAGCATTTCTGCCAAGTATTCTAGTATCTGTGGGATGCTCATTACTGATGCATCCTGACCCCTGTTGGCATTCCAGATGTTGAATCTCTTCCATTTGGCTGAATAAGTTTTTCTGGTGGAAGGTCTGCGTGCTTCCAGCAAGATCTCTTGAACTTTTTTGGAGAGAGAGATATGGGGAGAAGTCATGGAACTCTCCAAGCTGTCAGTTGCAATTTTGCAGGTTGGGATGAACAGTCCTGTAATTGTGCTGAGTTATAAGCAGAGGCCATTGAGGTAGGAGCCACAGCTTGGTGCGAGTTATGCTCCTTAGTAATGGATACCAGTGCTGTCTTGGCCAGTCTGGAGCTATCAAAATGCCTTTCGGTTGTTCTGCTTTGATCTTCAGTAACACCTTGGTCATTAATGGTAGAGGTGGAAATGCATAGATTGTTAGAGAATTCCAGCTGAAGGAGAGAGCATCCATTCTCCAGGCTTGAGGATGGTGTGTCCTTGAGCAGAACTTCTTCAGATGATGATTGAGGTGTGAGGCAAATAGATCTATGTCCGGCCTTCCCCATGCATGAGTTATTTGTGAAAAAATGGCTGGATGCAACATCCATTCGTGTGGGTCCATAATGTTTCTGCTTAGACTGTCCGCCAGAACATTGTCCTTGCCTGGGACAAACTGGGATTGCAACTGTATGTTCAGTTTCAGGGACTTTTCCCAAAGAGTCATTGTTAGTCTGCAGAGGGGATAAGAATGGGTACCTCCTTGCTTGTTTATGTACCACATAACAGTGGTGTTGTCTGTCTTTATTAGCAGATGGCCCTGCTGAAGAAATTTTCCGAAGGCCTCGATTGCATGAATCACTGCCAACATCTCTTTTTGATTGATGTGCAAATGCAATTCTCGGGGTGTCCATTGCCCTTGAATGCATCTGCCCTCCATGTGCGCCCCCCATCCATGATCTGAGGCGTCTGATGTAATGGTTTGGCTTGCTTGAGGTTTGTTGAAAGACATGCTTTTGTTTAGCTGGCTTGCTTGTGCCCACCAGAAAAATTCCTTTTGTAGACATGGAATGAGTGGAAAAATTGCTTCCAAGTTGTGGCTGTGTTGAGACCATAAACTTTTTAGGTACCATTGTAGTTTTCTCATGTGTAGTCTTGCCAGTGGAATCAGAAGAATGCAAGATGCCATGAAACCCAGGGCCTGCAGGATTTTCCTTGCAGTCATCTGGGTGTGCTTTGCTAGGCTTTTGAAGTAATCTGGTAATTGTTCTTGCTTTTCTTCTGTGAGGAAAGCCATTTGTGAGCTTGTGTCCAGTTTGGCTCCTAGAAAAATTATTTGTTGGGATGGCAGTAGTCTTGATTTTTGAATGTTGACTGTGTATCCCAAAGCCTGTAGTAAGTGAATGACATAGTCCAAGTGTCTTATCAAGGCTTGCTTGCTGTCCGCTTGTATAAGGCAGTCGTCCAGGTAAGGATATATTTGTATCCCCTGAAGTCTGCAATATGCAATTACTGATGCCAGGCATTTTGTGAATACTCTGGGTGCAGTAGATAAGCCAAAAGGCAATGCTGAGAATTGATAATGCCCTGACCCTGCAAGAAATCGGAGGTATCTTCTGCAGCTGTGTCTGATTGGGACATGCAGGTATGCCTCCTTGAGGTCCAGAGTAACCAGCCAAGACCCCTTGCCCAGCATGGGAAGAAGTTGCTGTAACGTCAGCATTTTGAATTTTGGCACAATGAGAAAAGTGTTTAGAGCAGACAAGTCCAGTATAGGCCTCCATTGCTTTTCTTTTCTTGGAAGAAGGAACAGTCTTGAGTAGAATCCCTGGCCTTGTTCCTGAGGAGGAACCTTTTCTATTGCTTTGATCTGTAGTAGCTTTGAAACTTGTATGAGTGCCTCTGCCCTTTGATTTTGTGGCAGGTTGGGCATGCATTGTCTTGTTGGTAAGGTATGGAAGTGGAACCTGTAACCCTTGTCTATTATGTCCAAAATCCATTTGTCCTTTGTAAAAACGTGCCAATTTTTTGAAAATATAGATAATTTTCCGCCTAAAGGTGCTTCTCTTTGAGCCTTGGTCGGCGGTATCAAAGTCAAGTCATTGTGATTGTCCCTGGGGAGCAGTAGAAGTTCCTGCGCCACTTCTCTGATTAGTTGGTTGCCATTGGCGGCCCCTGTAGGAGCCTCGGTATTGCCCTCTACCTCGAGCACGCCTGTTTTTTCCCCTTTGGAACTTGTCAGTGTCTGGAAAGGACCAAATCTTCGAAGGCCAATTCCTACTGAACCTTGGTGGCTGGACCTGGAGGAAATCTTTGACTGTTTGTACTGATTTAGCCTTTTCCTCAATTGATTTCAACACACCCTGTGCATTAGCACCAAATAGCTTGTCTTTTTCCAGAGGTGCATCTAGAAGCTTTACTTTAACATGATCTGGTAATGTCTGTTCTTTCAACCAAGCATGTCTACGTATGACGGCCCCTTTCATAGCTGCCCTACATGAAGCTTCCAATGCATCATAACCACACTGAAGAAAATGATTGCTAACCTGCTGAGTATTATGAACCAAATCCTGCAAGGCCTTTCTATTTAAAGGCTCAAGAGAGGCTAACTTTTTCTGCAAATCATCCATCAAGAAATCCTGATACTGAAACATATGAAAAAGGCAGTTAAGTGCCCTCATGGCAAGGGTGGATGAGGTATAAACTTTTTTACCCCACCTCTCCAGGGACCTAGATTCCCTGTCTGCGGGCAAAGGATTTTTGGCCGTGGAAGTGGCCACTCCTTTGGGCCCCTGAGAAATAGTCTCTAGATCAACAGAGTGGGCCTTAAAGAGATGTTTATGAGTTTCAGGAACCCTGTAATATCTGTCAGGCTTGACAGGAGCAGGAGGGAGAGAATCAGGAGAAGTACTGGAGTCTGCGAACACATCATCCAATACATCTAACACTGGGGGTATAGCTAAAGGCCTGTGCTGGGGTAACTTAAGGAAGGTCCGAAGCCTTTTCCTGAAGTCAGAGAAATCCTGGCCCTGCCACTGAAAATGCTCTCTCATGGAAAGCAGAATTTCCCCGAAAGAAATATCCTCAGGAGGAGAGGCAGAGGGAATGGATTCATCAGCATCAGAATCCTCGTAGGCCGGAAAGGATCCTTCCTGGGAGTCTGAAAGGCCTGACTCACCAGAGGCTTCATCTGAGGAAAGGGTATCTGCCTGCTCAACCCTAGGCCTTTTGCTTGAAGGCGGCTGAGAACCTCTGTCTGGATGAGCCTGCGAGCCCCTGATTAAAGAAATTAGATCTGCAGCTAAAGTCATGATCTGTTTATCAGAAGTGGGACCCTGTGAAAAGGATTTAGGAGGGTGAGACTTAGCCTGGCTGGCAGCCTTAGCCCGTGTGTAGGACTTAATAGACATAGACACAGGAGGCCTAGCTGCCCCACGTGCTGGAGTAACTTTGTCCACAGGTATGGTGTCAGGCAAATCTTGGGCTTCGGTTTCAGGAGGAAAATCAACAACCGGCACTGGAGTAGCCTCCGGGACCGAAGTGTGCGGTAAAGCGGTGTCGTCGGCCTGGAGTGGTAGAATTACCGCCTCCGAAGAGACCGATGCACTCGCGGTAGGCTTTAGCGTGGTGTCGGTGGAAGTCGTGGGCTGCAAATGTCAGTCCCGGTCCTTCCGTTTTTTGGAAATATGTGCTGTCGGAAGTTCCGACGGCATGATATAGCAGTAATTTTCCCCAAAAAAGTCTTCAGCAAATTCTGCCCGGCGCCTAAGTGTGCGCTTATTAAAGCAAGCACAGGCAGCACAGGCCGAGACGTCGTGGTCTGGGCCGAGGCAGGGAAGGCAGTAAGAATGGAAGTCCTTATGAGGTATTTGTTTACCACAAGACAAGCAATTATTAACTTTTGCAGTTTTATCTGACATCGGCTGAGGCAAGAAAAGGTTCCCCAATGGGGTACTTAGCTTTTTGATGACTTTGGATCTGAAAACACAGGAGGTGGCCGACCGGCACTTGCGAACTGCTTCTGCTTCGGGCACCGTGCGGCAAGAAAGACTGAAGAAGATGGCGTCAGCTGATGCTTTTATACCCCAGCTGCTCTGACGTCGGGGAAGAGGCGGCATCAGCTGACGTCGGACCCAGACTTTGGAATCCGGCCGACCGAAGGGCTGCCTGAGGCAGGACAACCCATATGTAAGGACTGCAGTTGCATTCTTGAAGGACATCTTCTTACACTGAAGCACAGACTATGACAACAGATAATAACCATTTGTCCCACATGGCTGGCACATTTTCTAACTGCTGAATAAAAAAGTAGGTGCCACAGAGATTTGGGTTTGAATACCATTTGTTCCTACTTGCATATTCTGTGACTTTAAACAAACAATGATATTCCCTCTATTTCTGTTTTCTCCTGTAAAATGAATACAAGTATTCCAATAGTACTGCCAGTTGATAGGATGCAAAAAATAAAGTAT